>NC_041400.2:137001688-137301688 GCF_900747795.2 Erpetoichthys calabaricus | reverse complement strand
AGAGGTCATTATGAACAATGCTGCACATCATCTCTCTGATACACTAACACAGAGGACTTTCATCCAACAAATTATTAAAGCAGATGTGTGTCCAGAAATGCTGCTGGGTCTCCTTTATGCCTACAGTAATACTCCAACATAATGCCTCGTTGTGATTGTTACTTTTTGTCTTTAGCCAAGTCAGAAATGTCCTTTTTTTTTTTTTTTTTTAAAGTAATTTTTGGGTTTATTCACTTGTTATATCTATGTATTGGTTAATTTATTAAGCTTCTGTAAAATGCCAACTTTCCCTAATGGGACAAATAAAGTTATATCTATCTGTTTATTTGTCTACACACAGTGTGTATATGTATATATAAAGTGAGAGAGAAAGAGAGAGTAGGTCAATATGGGCATTGCTACACCAGGCCTGTTAAGAAAGCAGATTTCAAATGGATGCAGATGATCCAGCTGCGTTTTCCCCCACATGGATCCCAAACTAATTGATTGAACACCAACTTATACCAGGATCTGCCTGGACTTCATTTGATAACAAAGGTGTAAGTCCGAGGTGAGCTGACATCTCTCCAGAGGCTTCGTCTGCAGAACTCTTGGGCCAGAATGCATGAAATGGACTCGAGAAAGGACAAAGACCTGTAATTCAAGGGATGATAAGTGAGATGGACAGAAGAAGTGAACTATTAAAAGACACTGATTTTTAATTTTATGTGACTCCAATTCATTCAGGGGAAGGATCAACCTTTCTTTCTAACCACATGCACCCCAGTAAGTAGGAAGAAGAAAAGAGAGGTCGAAAATGGCAAGTTAAGAGATGTTCATGAATTCTCTTGGGGTACCCTGTCTCGGATTCTCTCATGCAAGGGGGAATATGCAAAATGACCTTCTGAAACTTGGTCTTTGAAGCCTAAGAAATTATGAGCTGCCAAATCCCACAAATGCTACTCTTTGTGAACCTGAAGCTGAGATCCAATCTGTCAAGCCAAAGCTGTGTGCCAGTAGTCTGATGAGGTTGAGAAGTCATGACTTTAAGAAGAGAACTTCAGCATCTAAAGTCTTGTGCCAGAAAGTGTAATGACTTTTCTCTATGAAATGGCAAATGGCCGCAGAAGGCAAGCTGAGGAAGTAGCAGCACAGCACTGACATGTGTTATGCAGTGAAGGAAAAGATTGCACTCAAACGCTTGAAGAATCTTCCACTTGAACTCGAAGCAGCACAAAGGCAACAACTTCACACAACATCGGACATCATCTGTAAAGACTTGGTATGGTACAACTATTTATCTATGCCAAGATAAAGTAGAACTCTAAATACCAGTAAACTGCCAGGGTATATGCTATATGTTTGCCAGTCTAGCATGTCTGCGTCCAGTCTTATATGTCAATGAATATATACATTTATCATATCTCTGAGAACATCTCCTACAACAGAGAAAGGTAATGAAAATTCCAGCAATAGAAGTCTTGCTGAAGTATTTGATTAATTACCCATAATGCCAGAAGTAAAACTGATAATAAACTAAACAACTTAAAATTTCTTTTTCCTAATCCCACATTATTATGGCATCCTCCTGGGTGGGTGTCTTATTGATTATTAATTATGAAAATCCTACGAGAGAGAGAGAGAGAGAGTGAGTGAGTATTTGCTGTATATACACATTAATATATTTACTTGAAGATTTTTTTTTTGCAACATGCCAGCAAATGTTGTCACTGTCATTTAAGGGGAAGGCTTAAACCAAATATTTTAAACAGAAAATTGAGAATTGTAGTCTAGTTGTTTCATGGTTTTGACTATGAAAGGAACTTTACTTTGAGGTTTGGTTTACCCATTGGGTAAGATGTCTAGATTTGGTGATGAGCCCTGCCTGTTTTCCAACCACAAATCTGCCTATTAATTTCACATCTCTGCTGCTTTAGACTAAAAATAACACTTGCCTCTATGAAGCCATCTTTTATTTATGTCCTGCTCAGGTAAGTTACAACAGTATACTACTGTATCTATTAAACTATTCATGTTCAAGACTTGTATACTGAGGCCAGGGGCTCAGCAGGTTTCATTATTTCTGCTTTTGTTATTTGAAACTTTGTTTTTCTCCCTTTGT
This sequence comes from Erpetoichthys calabaricus, assembly GCF_900747795.2. Taxonomy (NCBI): domain Eukaryota; kingdom Metazoa; phylum Chordata; class Cladistia; order Polypteriformes; family Polypteridae; genus Erpetoichthys; species Erpetoichthys calabaricus. Next base: position 137,299,587 of record NC_041400.2, on the reverse strand, counting down.
GTATCCCTGTCTTACTGTATATACAGTATATCATTATTTAATTAACACCTATTTCTATATTTTGCTCTCAGTGCTATTTTTCTTGCTTGGACTGTGGCGACTTCCTGTCACAGTTTGTATACACGTAGTGGCCCAGTGGTCAGTGCTGCTGCTGTTTTTGGCCTCTGACCAGGCCGCTGGGGTCTTTGTAAGTTCTTGTGTTTATTCTTCAGATGCTCTAGTTTCTTCTCCACCCTAAAGATGTTCATATTAATTCTGTTTGCCTCTCCAAGTTGACCCTCTAATTTAGTAAATTGTTGTGGCTGTATGCACTAGTATGCCCTATAATAGACTGACATTTCATCCAGAATTGCTTCCCTCCTTGCACCAGATGCTGCAGAGATGGCCTCTAGCTAACCTCCAACAAATCTGCACAGAAAAATGTAGGTAAAAATAAAGTAGGTAAAAAGTAGTATGTAATGCAGCATTAAAATTAGTGTACCAATAAGTAATAAAAGAAATGGCAATTTCACTTTTGACCATTTTTCTGTTTTTGTTTGTAGGGTAAGAATATTTCAATACATTCATGTGTAATGTATTTTATAGTGACCAAACATGTTACACACTTTCACAGTTGTCAATGCAGAACAACAAAAAATAAACAATTGAACAAGTTAGAACAGCATGCCTAGTCAGTGTGGATGGTTTGCATGTCCTCCTTATGTGTTCCTCCCACATTATGAGAACATACATGCCAGGGTAATTGACCCAGTGTGAGTAGACATGGGTGAACCAAGTGTACCCTCTGATGAACTTGCACTGTATCCTAGGATAAGTCCTGCCTTGCACTTCATGGACTCTGGCTTTGGCGTCTCTGCTGCCCAAGTCCATTGGCCTGAGTATATAGCCGCAAATGTGACCCTCGGGGATGATCAGCTCACAGAGGTGGGAGAAAGTGAGACAGATGGTGTTGCCAGAGACCCCAATTTGAGCAGTGTGAGGAACACCCAGCAGCATGCATGTGAAGGCAGGGGATGAGGCGCCTAGGAATGTGTGGAGGTGCAGGAGATAGGAGTCCCAGCTGAAGACGACCAAGGAAGGAGACTGGATTTTCAACCGCAAAGGCACCAATGGTTTCTCACACCCATGGGTCGTTAAAATATTATACAAATACCCATGTACTGTACATGCACAGTACATACAGTATATACAGTAACTCACAAAACTATGCTCTAATTTTTACTGAATAACAAGTCCTATATTGAAATATTGGTGACATTTTATTTCAAAGTACTGAAACTCATAATTGCATTTTTTAAAGTGATGTTCTTTTATATGAGAAAAAAAATCCAAAGGAATGCTGTGTTTTGAAAGCTCTGTTTAGTCAGGTAAAAACAGTGGCTTAATGAGGACACGGTTGCATTCCAATTGACCCCATTTAGTGGATCATAAAAATGGCAAGCACATTTTTAGGAACGAAACCCCAAAATTATGGCATCATTGTTAATTTGAAAGACAACTGTGAAAATGAAGTCCGTAGAGAAATCAATACAAATGAATAAATTAGGAAAAGGGTACAAAACAATATTTAAGTGTTTGGATCTTGCAGTAAGCACTGTTTGTTCAATTACCATGACACAGAAACTACATCAAACCACCAGATGCTGTCTACTAGCAAAGATGATCCTTAAAACTTTCTGCACAAACAAGAAACTGGAGAGAGAAGCCAACAATTACTCTGAAATAGCTACAAAATCCAGAAGTCAAGAGTGTAAGAAAGGCCCACCGGTCTGTAATCACTAATCTACATGGGAGGTTGCACAAAAGGATCGAAAATTACACAAGAGCAAGATGGAACTTTTTGGCCAAAGTTCAAGGAGATATGTGCAGTGCAAATGTAACACTGTCCACATCTGAAAAAATTGTAAGTATGGCAGTTCGAGTAATATCATACTCCAGGGCATCTGGTTAAAATACAAAGGAAGAATGATTGGTAGAAAATATAAGGAAACGCCTTAAGAGAACCTGCTTTAGTCTGTTAACAGATTTGAGGCTACAGTGAAGGTTCATCTTTCAGCAGCACATTGATGCCAAAAACAATGCTATAGTAACTTTGGAGTGGCTCAAGGATGAAAAGGTGACAACAATGGCCATGTCATAGCCCTAATGTTAATGTGTGGCACAATCTGAAAATTTTGGTGCACAGGCATCCTGTGAATGATCCTCACAACCTGGGGCAAGTTTGCTTGGAACAATTGACCAGAATCTGCCTGAACAGTGTGACAAGCTGGTCCATGCTGGCACATATTTACCCAAAAAGACCTAAAAGTTGTTATTGTTTCAAAAGGTGCCATTGAAAAATAGTGAATTGTGGGGATTGAGTAACCATAAAAGCAGAACATGCTGTTTCCATTTTTCCTTCTTAAGGTTTGTTTTAACATAAAACTCTGTCACATTAAGAAGCTAATTTTGAGTTTCAGTGCCGTGAAATAAAAACATCAGAGAAGACAAGATTTCAGTGTAGCATTTCTTATTCATTGTAATTAGGGGTTGGTCAGGGTCTAAATAATTTTGAAACGCAGACAGTTCTGTAACAGTCAGCTCCTCTCCAACATCTTCCAGCATCTTTAAGGGTGTTAGATCTCTTATACAGGAGGAGGCAATCATTACACTTGTAAGTAAACCAAGTAAAATTCAATCAGTTAAAATCTACGCAGAAGACCCGTAATGCAATGTACAGCAGTTTGTTTATTAAAATTTAAATTGTTTCTTTGCAAATACCATTGTTACCAATGGAAATAAGATGATAAGATTTTTTGTAATAACAGGATTTCTCATTTTTATTGTGTATTTTAAAAGTCTGGCTGCAGTGGTAAGTGCTGCTGTCTCTTTGGTCCTGCATTCAAATCCTGTGTGACATTTGCATGTTCTTGTTGCGTCAATGTGATCCCTAAAGATATGCATGTTAGGTTAACTGGAAATTTCAGACTGGTCCAATTTGAGTGTGGAGGCTCTGCAATGGACTGGTAAATTGTGTGAGCCTAAGGATAAAGAGGATCAGATAATAGACAGTAAGAAACTGACAGTAGCTGACCATTAAAATTTTAGTGTTCATGAAATGATCATTTTGGTAATCTTTTACTACAGTTGTAAAGACTTGTTTGGTGGAAAAAAAACATTTTACAAGTGCAGAGATGATAATATGTTTTGTCAAGAATACATAACCGTGTACTATAATATTGATATTTGTTTCACTGCGCCGTTTCCTTGTTTTGCACTTTATTATTTTGTGTGCATACAGCTGTTTTCTGTAAATCAGTGTTGCAAAATGAGCAAACATCCCAAACACACTTTGAACATGGCTAATAATTCAGACTTTCTAAGTCTGAATAAATAATTTGCATGAGTAAAAATAAATAAATATACATATTATGTGCATTAATGTGGAAGATACAATATATGCGTATTTCAACAAAGAATAACAATTTTCAAGGAACATTGAAATATTATGAAAGTCTTTAGAATGGCTGAAGTAAAAGAATTTTATTATTCTTTTAATGCATTTTAATAGCCTTCTCTGTCTTTAAAAAGACAGTTGGTTTAGAGAATAAAGAAGGAATAAACACTTGCACACCGAAATGAACTTTTTTGTCTTTTTGTTATTGCAAAGCTCATGGAAATACTTAGAAAACTAATACATTGAAACATGTTCTGGGAAATGTGCCTGTTCTCTATCAGCCTGTCCCAATTTAGAAAATTAGGAAGTCTGAAACATGCTTGGAGTAAGTTTTCTGAACAGTATATTTTTCAAGATTTATGAAAAAAGACCTTCAGATCAAAAGTATTTAAGGATTATAATGCAGTTTACATTAACTGGAGCTGAATTTCATCTTCATATCCTGATAACCTCCATAGAATATACAGTGGATATCCCATCATACCTTAGTGTGACTTTATTTACATTACTGTTATACTTTCCAGGAAAAAAAACCCCAAAAAAACGTATTTCTAAATGAAATCTCCTGTCCTTACTGTCATTACATTAACTACCAAAGCTCACACATATATATATTGTGGATACCAAATGGCACACCGGCTTCCCAAATCTGACACAGACGCCAAACACAAGTTACAAGCACACAGGCTTTTATTCAGGTGGGAGACACTCTTTCCCTTCATTTCCCACCTGCACAACACAGTACAGCAAAGCACCAACAGCTGAATACACACAGCACTTTCTTTCTCTTCTTCTCTCAGTCACTCTTTCTTGCTCCTTCCACCTCCACTACACCTCCAGAAAGCTTCGTCCCTCTTCCTCCTGATTCTAGCTCCCTGATTGAAGTGAGACTTTCCCTTTTTATGCTGCACCTGGAAGTGCTACTGGTGACCCATTAGCATGATCCAGAAGTACTCCTGAGTGTGGCGGAAGCCTGACGAAATAGGGCTCGCTGACTCTTACAGAACCCAACAGGGTTGAGCCCACAAACTCCAAGGTCCAGCGTGTCTTGTTGGAATAAAGGGTGCTGTAACAACCCAGGGGAGCCTGCCACCTAGTGCTCTCGAGGAGGTAATGTCCTGTGCCTGTTTTCTCCCCAGGACCTTACATTACCTAGGCGTCCCAGCCAGGTAAGGGCCCTGGCCACCTGCCACAGTATGTATATGGTATATATATCTATATCTATATCTATATATATATATATATATATATATATATATATATATATATGTATGTGTATGTATATATGTATGTGTATGTATATATATATATATATATATATATATATTCATTGCATTCATAGTCTGAGTCTCAACGACCTGAATTGTGTGGGTGGTTACCTACCAGGTAACGCTTGTGGTTGGTCTGCCATCGGCAAACATCTGCCACGGTGCCCTCTTTCAGTTGAAACACGACACCCTTTAATTAAATGCTGCCAATATGGAATAACAGAAATCACCGGGCAGCTTTCAGTCAATGATAAACCAGCGTCTGTTGAGGTGAAAAAATGGGAGGTACTGTGGTTGCGATCAATGCTTTCCGGTATCTCGGCTTTTGAGAAGAATCTGTCATGGAGGGAGAAGAGGGAGTGAGTGAGGCGGGTACAGTGAGCTGGGGCGGGACAGAGCGGGGCGAGGAGGTGGGTAGCTGTGCGAGTGCTTTAAATAATGAAAGGAAAAAAACTGCTTTGAAATCGAGGACCCCCAACCAAGACGGATTACGAAACAAAACGCAACAGACAGGCATATGCTACTTGTGTAAAATATGCACAATAATGACAACAGTGTTGAAGCAATGATGAAGCGAAAGGGAGATGCTAAACTTGGGTGGCCGTGTTGTGCCTGCCCGTAAATCCCAACCGATGTATATATCTGAACGGATCTATCTGAACCAATATATTTATCTGAATGGATGTATCTGAACCGATGTATATATCTAAAGCAATCTATTTAAACCAATATATATATCTAAACCAATGTATATCAACCAATATATGTATCTCAACCAATGTATATATCTGAACGGATGTATCTCAACTAAGGTATATATATCAGAACGGATCTATGCAAACCAATTTATATATGTCTCAACCAATGTATCTAAACCAATGTATATATCTGACCGGATGTATTCAAACCAATGTATATATCTCAACCAATGTATCCCAACCAATGTATATATCTGAACCGATATATATATCTGAACGGATGTATTAAAACCAATGTATATATTCAAACCAATGTATCCTAACCGATATATATATATATATCTGAACCAATGTATATATTTACGAACCAATCTTTTTTTCCTGAATGGCCCCTCATAGTATATGTATATGTATATGTATATATATATATATCTATATATATATAAATATATATATATAATATATATTGTCAGAAAAACGACCAAAAGACATTGAGAAGGTTTGGGGCAGCCACCCATTTAATCAGTTACGGCTGCAAAAAGTATCGAAAAACAGAGACATGCTCATTCAACCGAGTCCAAAACAGAACTGATCTCCAGGTAGCAAGATGGCAGCTTTAAAGGCCAGTAGCGGAAGTGATGTCATCCCGACCGGAACCAGAAGTGAAGTGGCTGCCCCAGAGCGGGGTGGGATTTCCCTAGAATGGTCTGTAAAAGATCGAGAGGGAAAATTAGTGCACTCCGCCACCCCCTGGTCTGGCATGGAACTACCTGTATTTAAGCCCTTTAGCTGTCTCCTAAACACACGTGTGAGACAATATATATATGTGTGTACACCTGATGAGCCCAGAATGAGGGTGAAACACGTGTTGTGTACTCTTTGCATTTATTTGACAGTAAACTATTTCAACCATTCTATGATCTGCTCCTCACAAACTGAGGGCACCGTGGCGGATGTTAGCAGATTGCTGGCCAACCACAAACGTTACCTGGTAGGTAACCACCCATACAATCAGATTGTGACACAGACTACGAATGCCGTGAATATATATAAATATATATATATATATATATATATATATATATACTCTTGACAGGAATCAGCCTCATTTTGAGTGAACCATCAAGAGCTTTTCACTTACAGTATCATACATTTTTTATTTCTTTTGTTATATAATGTTTAGAATGCTTTGAAATCACTTTGATGACTCTAGAAGAAAACCCCCAGATATATACTGTTTGACTAGCCTTGATGTTTAGTTATGCAAGATATCAAGGTTTTTGGGGTTTACCCCTATTTTTTGCAGTCTATACCCTAAAAACACTCAATTGTAGTCCATTTAGTACCATATTTTATTACACCCTTGGCAGGTGGAGTGTTGTTTTATACTATTTCAAGACTGCTGATCACAAATATGATACTCTTTTGATATATTTATTATTTACCAGTGGTCCTAGCTCTCTAAGAGCCACTCCCAGAAGACTGAAAATGACAAATTTCAAACAAAACCATGTGGGGAATTGTTTTACACTATCTTGACGTCACTGATTATAAAAAAGATAATTATATAATATGTTATTTTTGATCCTTTACTTGGGAACTAACCCTGTATGGACCTCTATCAGGGAGTGAATTATTATTCTATTGCAGTCTAGAATATATAGACTTTAAACATTTAAATTAAAGCACAAATTGTAATATTTCAAATATTTGCAGCAAATGTTTTTGTTTATTATAACTGTAAAAATCCCATAACATAATATGTGGTAAGTCTTTGCTTGACTTATTTTATAACTTACTTCTTGCTTTTCCGGAGGGCACTGCTGCCTTTAGAATTCATGCTAGCTACTTGAAGGTAGTGGAAAGCCACGGAGGGAGTTCATTTCTGTATAGCTGTAGTAGTTACACAGTGAAATTCTTACTTGCATATCTGACCAACACACAACATACTGCCATTCTCCAGGACCATGAAAAACAAGGAAGGATTAAAATATATAACTTTATGTAATACAAAGTACAACTCAGCTGACCTGATGTATGAATATTTAAATAGATAGTAATAATTTTGTTAATTCATATTAGCTGGAGTAAACGTAAAAAGCTGAAGAATCATAGTAATGTTACTGATGGAAAATAGACTTGGTACATCCAAAGAGCTCTCTAGATTCAATATAACATATGCCATGATCTCCCTTCAGAATGAAGATCATGTGTGTTGTCTTTGTAAAGCCTTTCTCAATTAAGATGCTTGTCTATGTTTCTTCACTCATTGAGCACAATATCAGTTTGGCTGGGCCCATCGAAGATATGTCTTATTTCTTTTTTATTGGCTTGTTTGAGCAAACCTTCAATACAGGTTCTGTGGTGAAGTGTCTAACTAGCACGCCATCCCAATTAATAGTGGGGAACAGTTGGCGTGTGTTTGGTAGAGTTCATCTTTTTATGGATTGGTAGGATGTGATTTGTATACTTTAAAGATGTCTAGGGTCATTATTGTCAAGTTAGTAAACACAGGGAAGACAGAATTTCTGAACTAATGCTGTTATATTCACTAGTCAAGGCACTGGAGAGTGGTGACATATTTGAAAGATGAAGTTATGTTTTGTGTTTTGTTTTACCTTACCACAGCTGATGAAAAAGGCAAATTTAAAAAATGGGTTCAGAATGTAAATGAATGAGTAATTGGAGGAATCACTGCATTATATAAAATAAGCATGTGCTCTAATTTTATATATAATATGGATGACAAAGTGATGAACCAATTAACTGCAGCCTAGCACAAAGATGAAGTGTACAGTTCAGATCCATTACAGTTTGCTGCTCAGACTAAGAACACCAAAGTGCATGTGCTGCCTTTCCCAGCAGCACCAGATTATCAAATTGGTCAGGCAAAGAACAGGAAGGGGAAGTTGAATTGGTAAATGTTGTCCATCGCCAAAGATTGCGTAGAAGGCAAAGCCAAGACATTACAGTCCTCAGGTATCTTGAATTCTCATGTAGTCAAAAACCTGCTGCGAAATGACATCCAAATAAAAGCCATTTTGTATGAATTTATGTTGCTTGTTAAAGGCAGTGAAAAGACATGGAGAGAGTTCATTTCTGTAGTGGAAAATGTATTAGCTGTGGTAGTTGTAGCGGTAGTGCTGTCACATGGACAAAACACAGTGAAATTCTTAAAATTTAGATCCATATTAGTTTGCCACACAGACTATGACTGCCAGCCTTTTGCAGCAGCACTAAATTAACAAATTAATCAGGCAAAGAACAGGAAAGTAAAGTAAGTTGAAATTGCATATATAAATGAATAATGCAACAGAATAGTTCAGAGCATATAAATAACGTAAAAAGTGACACCAGGGACTATAGATGGACTGATCTTCTCCTGGCGCCACTTCAGCTCATCCCAGATAAAGCCATTAAATCTTAAACTGGTTGCTGAAAAATAGTCATTCAAAAGACGGGTTTCTACTGCCAGTACTTTATGTTGCTGGGAATGTGGTGATGTTTTTCTCTTGCTTATCTTTTACACCTGAAAGGCATCTCAAGTCTTTAAACGACTCAGAGCTCATTAGATTGGCAGAAGGGTTTGCCTATCAAGTAGTTGTAGGTTTCTGCACTCTACTGAGAAGAATTATAACTAAAGAACTAATTCACTTGCGATAAGCCTATATCATAAAATAATCTGTTTCCTTTTCTTTTGCTATCCCCTGGTTTACGCCTGAATTTCATCTTCTCAAGGGCAGAAAACTGGAATGGCTTTGTAAAAAACTGGACTGTTTGTCCACCAAGAGATGCATATATCATGTACTTTATTATAAGGACTGTATATCTCATGCAAAATCTAACTTTTACACTCAGTTAATTTTTTGTAATAAATGTAACACCAAGTTTGTTTAATTTAATAATGTTACACAACCTCCAGACTCTTTACCATCTCACCTTTACTCGACTGCTTTTTGTAATTCTCTTTAATGAGAAAATCCAGAGGATAATCAGCACCTCGGCCCATATTCTCTCTCTATTTCCTCTGAACTACACTCACCTATTCACTCATTTTCCTCTTTCCAGCTTCCCACCTTCTCAGAAATCTCAGATCTCATCCACAAATCTAAGCCATCTACTTGTCAGTTGGACCCCCTCCGTACAGTTCTGGTTAAAGCCTGCCTCTCCTCTCTGGTCCCTCTTATTTCTGCTACTCTTCTCTCACTGCTGGTACTGTTCCTTCATCTTTTAAAACTAACCCCAATACTGAAAAAACCTGGTGCCGATCTTACTAACTTCAATAATTTTTGCCCTATTTCTAATCTGCCCTTCATCTCCAAAATTTTTGAAAAAATAGTAGCTATCCAACTTCACTCCCACTTATCTCATAATAATCTATATGAAGAGTTCCAGTCTGGTTTTCGTCCTCTCCACAGTACAGAAACGGCCCTTGTTAAAATTACCAACGACCTCCTTACGGCTGCTGACTCTGGTATAATTACTATTCTCTTCCTCCTTGATCTGAGTGTGGCCTTTGATACTATTTGTCATATCACTCTTCTCAATAGATTGTCTTTGATTGGCATTACCCACACTCCACTAGATTATTTCAGATCCTACCTGTCAGGCTGCACTCAGCTCATTCAGCTTAATACTTTCACATCCCAACCCACCGCTGTTACTTCAGGAGTCCCCCAGGACTCAGTCCTGGGGCCTCTTCTTTTTATTACTTACCTTCTTCCCCTTGGCAATATCTTTCATAAAAATAACATTAATTTTCACTGTTATGCTGATGACACCCAGCTCTACCTTGCTAGTAAACCCACCTCTTCTTTTCCACCATCTTCGCTTATTGAAATTGAAATGAACTCCTGGTTTTCTTCAAATTAAACAGTGACAAAACTGATGTTCTCCGCATTGGTACAAAATCATCATTATCCAAAGCCAATAATTTTTCACCTTGCTATTGATAACTCCTTTGTTTCCCCTTCACCTCAGGTCAAGAGTCTGGGTGTCATCTTTGATAGTACTCTGTCTTTCTAATCTCACATTAATAACATCACCCGATCTGCTTACTTCCACCTACGTAATATTAATCGCATCCGCCCCTCCCTCAATCCTCATACCACTGCCATCCTTGTTCACAATCTTGTTACTTCTCGTCTGGACTATTGCAGTTCGCTCCTATTTGGTCTCTCTAATAAATCTCTCTATAAGCTTCAGCTAGTCCAGAATTCTACTACTCGCATCATTACTCGAACCCCTTCTATTTGTTACTGGCAATGTATGAAAGGCAGGCATTGTATAGAATGCCTAGGCAATATATAGAATTCCTGGCATTTTTGGACAAAGTATGAAATATCCAAATTATTTTAATATTATATATACTTTCCCTAGGCATTGATGAATTTCCCATTGGGATTAATAAAGTATCTATCTATCTATCTATCTATCTATCTATCTATCTATCTATCTATCTATCTATCTATCTATCTATCTATCTATCTATCTATCTATCTATCTATCTATAGAATGACAAATGCTATTTAGGCAAAGTATTAAAAGAGAGTCATGAAAAGGCTTTTATTGAAAAGACATATATGAAAAAGAAAGAAATACAAAATAAAGTATAGGACTTTCTTATTGAGGAGAATGAGAAAATAAAATATGAACCTACTTGTTGAAACAAGGAAGTAAAAAATGTTATTTTAAATTGCACTGAAATGCAAATGAGGAGAGGAATTCTCCATCTGAGGCGAGCATCGAAAGTCACCTGCCTTGCCACGTGACATCAGAAACGTCATTAGCGGAAGGATTTTATAGTTTGCCGGTTGGTCTTTTGGCATTGCATAGAATGCCTAGGAAATGTGTGAAATATTAATCGTTTCATACTTTGATGTCCAATTTTCAGCATTCTATATATTGCCTAGGTATTCTATACAATGCCTGCATTTCATACTTTGCCTGTAACATATTCACCATATTACTCTGGTCTTGCAGCAGCTTCATTGGCTCCCGATTAAGTTTCGAATTGATTTTAAAATTCTGCTGTTAACATTTAAGGCCATTCATAATCTGTCCGACCTCCTTCATGTTGCCATTAGATCCTTTTCCTCCATCCATCTGACCGTCCCTCTCACCCATCTAAACACCATTGGGATCAGAGCATTCAGTCGTTCTGCTCCCAAGCTCTGGAACTCGCTACTTACTGAGCTTAGAAATACTGAATCATTTTCAACTTTCAAATGTAAACTTAAAACCCAACTGTTTAAAATGGGGTTTTCTTTATGATTACAGTGGCTTTGTTTGATTTTAATTTTTATATTTTCTGTATTTTCTGATGTTTTAAGTTTTGTTTATAATGTTCTTTTTATATTTATTCGTTTTTCAGTGTCCTTGAGTGCTTAGAAAGGCGCCTTGTATAAATAAAATGTATAATTATTAAAAAATAAAACAGGCCCCCTGCCTACTCATACAATTAATCAGAAAGCTAACTAGAGACATATCCACTAGGTGAATGTAATTTTGAGGGAGTTAGGCAAGACTATTATCATTAATAGCATATGGAAGATCTACTTGGTAAGTTATAAGCACAACAGTGTTTTTAACAATAGCCTGCGTCCATGCCTAGTTACACTATTATGTATGGAATCAAAACTCACACCGGAAGACCTTGACCACTGTGTCCAGCAGGGAGAATTATCTCCACAAATGGACTGGGTTTAATGCTGGGAATTTCATCGAAAGATTGTTCTGCTTACAGTTCGCATCAAAGCCACAATTATCACCAAGTAACAAAAATGGCAACAACAAATCATGACAAAAATTAAAATTTGACTTGCTTTTTAAAGTTTACACTTTCTCAGGAGAACTTCATTTGAAAAACGGCATATTGAATTTTCCTATTGTGGTTAGGACACTCACTTTCTCTCTCCGTCTGTTACCTGTTACCTCTCGTGATGAGCTCTCTGTTGTCTCGTCCAGGTGTAGTCAGAACATTCAGAAAAATCTGGAGGACGAATGGTGAAGAGGGCAGCAGCCCAGAAGTCTCTGGGTTAAGCAGATTAGCATGTGTGCTCTAGTGTTCAATGATTATGGGGTCTCCAGTGTCAGGGGGTGGTGACGCTAAGTGTAACTTTAAGATAATGTTGTTTAGGTAGAATAAGACAGTCAAGTCTTTAACCTGGAGCTTCACCAACCCCTTTTCACAGGAAATAAAGAACCTTGAAAATACAGAGCATAGGTGTGATAGTTATTCCAAATCGGCTGGCGGTGGTTCTTTTTTTCATTTAATTTCACTGATATGTGAGCTGATTGAGATTGGTGATAGAGACGGGTAATGTGTTAATCTAAAATCACTGTGGGGATATACTTAATGCTAAATGAGGCATGAGCTTGAGGACGCCGCTGCTATGCAAGCAATGTACTGTCTATACTTGCATGTGTACTTTAAGTAAATCTGGAGGATTGCACCAGGTGTCAGTGTGAGAAATCATCACAGGGAGAAAACAATGTACGGCTGAGGGAAAGGAAAAAAGATGTTAAAAATAAAAATTATGTGCATTCTGATGCTGTTGCAAAGGTGCAAAAAAAAATAAATAAAGATGGCATCAGCGACACAGAATGCCAAGACAGTATGTGATACCTTTAAATGTGTCACGTCATTTCGTTGGGGAATATGTGATGCTTGTATTGCTTATGCGAGAAATGGATGAAGAAAAGCACCACGAAGACATTTGCATGTCAGCATTTAAGTTTGATGATTTGCTTTACCGCTTTGAACCATTCATCAAAAATCAAAGCAAGCATACTGATCCTTTTACCTTCACATGTTGATGGTAAACAATGATGCTGACGTCACGTACCAAAACTTGCACACATATGCCATCCATATTTTTGCTGGTACTGCAACACGCACATACGTCAAGTTAATTTCTGAGAACATGCACAGAGGACACGTCAAAAGAATGCTGGAAATGTGTAGTAGCCATAATGCGTGCGCATACTCATTCTGAGCGTGATGTATAAACTGGCTGTACGTCCTGGAACAACTCTTGGACTTTCCTAGCCAGGTGGCATGCAGCATGAACCTCTTGTTAAAACTTATTCATAGTTTGGCTTACTGCTGCCATGAAGGGATGTATATTGTGAGCATTGATGTTTGTATATTCTGAGGTGTTCAAATATTGCTTTACTGGTATTAAGGGGCCCAATGTGTGCCCAAAAAATGGAGACGCTACCCATTCTAACATTCTAGCCTACAGAGAGGTGTCTGATTAAGTTAAAAAATACTTGTAGGCTAAATTACCTGCTATATTAATGGATCATATACATGCTTTAGATGGGCACTCAGAATGGCTCTTTTCTCTGGCAGATCTGCTGGATCCAGTATCTATATTTGTTCATTTCTGACCCTTTTTATTGAGCCAAATTTGTTTGAAATGGGGCTGACCAATGATCCCTGATGAAACTGTCACTGGTCAAAAAAATTCCTTCTCAGCAAAGTAAGCTACGTTCATATTTAAAAGTGATGATGCAAGAGTTTTGAAACACTACTAGCAGGTACAGTAGACAATCGATTTTTTTTCTTTATGGATAGTTTCATTGTTTGAAATAAATGCTCAATTTTAAAAAGTAGTAAAATGGAATCAGAAGCTCAGACACACTCCATTCTGTTACAAATGATAATATGTATGTATAAATTAGCACGGTGACAAGGGTGACACCAGGTTTGCTGCTTTATGCCCACCTAATGACTTAATTCTATGCCCTTAATACAAATCATGCAATCTTTAACATTTTGTTGCTATTAGCTTATACTGGAAATACATTTGTTCCTCTTCTTTCGTGCTGCCATATAAATGACTTTTTTCTAGAATATTCAGAAGAATGCAGCTGCTAACAGCAGGTCCCTGTTCTCTCTCCTTCACATATTCGGAGATGTAGGAGTTGTCTTAATAATAATACTAATTCTTTGCATTTATATAGCACTTTTCTCACTACTCAAAGCGCTCAGCAATTGCAGGTTAAGAGCCTTGCTCAAGGGCCCAACAGAGCAGAGTCCCTATTGGCATTTACGGGATTCGAACCGGCAACCTTACGATTGCCATTGCAGATCCCTAGCCTCAGAGCCACCACCGTCTTATGAAGCTGCCCCTCTCTTTGGTGAATGGAGGTGGCAATGGTGGTGTGGTGGGGTCTAAACGCAGGCATCTCTGTCTGTTAATGTGTTTGCAATAAGCTGACCTTAAGTTTCTATTACAGTTTGGTAATCTTAATGTCAGCAACAACAATTCGATAAATTAAATTGTAAAATGGAGAAGAATAATAGCAAGGACCCAACGGTTGTAACAAGGGGGAGTGCACATTCTCAGACAGAAGGTCAGAGGGTTCAAATACTTTTTCATTCCAACTGACAGACTGAGAAGATCGTTCCTCCCCCAAACTATGCAACTCTTCAATTCCACCCAGGGGGGTAAACATTAACATTATACAAAGTTATTGTCTGTTTTTACCTGCATTGTTAACAATCTTTAATTTAATATTGTTTTTTGTATCAGTATGCTGCTGCTGGAGTATGTGAATTTCCCCTTGGGATTAATAAAGTATCTATCTATCTATCTATCTATCTATCTATCTATCTATCTATCTATCTATCTATCTATCTATCTATCTATCTATCTATCTATCTATCTATCTATCTATCTAACTGTTATTAATCTTCTTAATAAGTTTTACTGTAATAGATATCCACAGGCTTTACTTCTGGGCTTAACGGTCATCATTTTTGTCAATGACTTTTCAAGTCTTAATGTTAGTTGATCTTTTATATGTATTATCTGATACTGTACCATAAGTATTTTATTCATCGTTACATTTTATTTATTTGTACAAAGCTCTTCTGGTTGTGCTTTATTGAGATGTCTTGGTCTGTCTGTAAAAACATTGGGACAAGAAGGTTGAATTGAGCAGAATATGTTATTTAGTGAAAAGCTCTTTGCTTACCTTTCCTGAATTTGCAAATGGGAGTGAAATGTTGAACCCTTGCCAGTGGTGCAAGTGAGGTTAGGAATTCCATGGTGGTTCTTCATCTCGGTCTGTATGTGGAAACAGTCAGTTCGCTTGCAAGTCTTTTAAGAAGTATGTGGCACAAAGCTAAAGGGCAGCAATTCCTTTCATTTTTCTGCTGATGCATCTTCTTGAAAATATAGAGGAAACAGAACCACTGCTGTTTAAGCTGAAGTTTTCTTTAAATATTCTTATCCAATGATTTCTTAGTTATTCACAAAGAGACGGGTGAGAATGTACAGGTATCAGGAAGAAACCCTGGATGGGACTTCCACTCCTCACCAACCACACATAGCCACTCATCTATATTATAGTTTGTGTCATCATATGATGCAACTTTCTCATCCTAAGGATGTGCAAGGAAAAGAAAAATACATGGGTAGATAAAACAACATCATTTCATTTTTCAACAAAAGTAACAGCACATTTACCTTTAAAAAATGGGATTGTTTAAGTGGAAATGTAATTTTATTTTCAAATTAGTCATGCCAGCTAATGGTTAGTGTGATTTGGGCTTACATTTATCCTAATTGGTTGCTCTGTTCAGCACCAGGTTGAAGCACGAGTCTCCACAATGCCCTCAATATTGCCATTGCACCATAACTGCATGTCAGCCATTTTTTGAAGTTCCCTTCCACATTTATATGTGGAGCTCTTTATAGCTCTTTATAGATTAGTGGTAATATAATTATACTACTATCTAGTAAAATTGTTTTTAGTGACACTTGGTTTTCTTAAAGATCATATCAAGTAGATATTAAAACAAAAATATCAAGTGTAGTTTTGTTTGCTTTATGGTGTCTAATTCATCTCTTCATATATAGGGGTTAAATAAAAAAGGCAGGTCATTCACAGTTCTTTATCAAATAATCCTGATCTTGACGAGATGAAGTTACATTTCTCATTATCATGTCTGATTATGTGAAGAGGCAGCGCTATTATCTGGCAGCCTCTTCTCAAGCCTATCATTGTGGTCGTGCTGTTTTTTGATTAATTGCTGTTGATTCAGAAATGGCAATATATTCTTTGGATGGCCACCAGATGGCAGCTGAAACTCAAATAACTTCATGTTACAAATAAAGCACTACATGAGGATGAAAGAAAAGGGACCACGGAGATTGTTCTGTGTGATATTTTCACTTATTTTCTTTATTTTTAAACAGGAAATTCATTGTTTTGCTTTGCAGAAATTTCAAAACAAAGGCCTATCCTGACATGCAAACATTTAAAAAATAGGGTTTACTTATAGAATGGCAGTGTTGTTAAAGAGACTAGTAGAATGTTAGATGTAATTTATGGATTTTGGAACTTTTTTACATTTAAATTAAAATAGACCTCATTTTTTTAGTTTATACATTTTATTTTATTATGTGTTTATTACTATGTTCTTTTAAATGGTGAGTTGAGTTTTGCTTACCTCATTGGAATAAAACCTGCTAAGGCAAATTGCCTTTTAAAACTATCATAACATTATTTTTATTTTATTTTAATGTTATACTATGCTACCCATCCAAGGTTGAAATTTAAGTAATCAATGAAAACTTTAGCATTAACATTTGCAGTGTTTTACAGTGCATTTTATATTGCGTGTAATAAAAAAATGCATTGCATTTGTCATTTCTCAGAATGCATAAAATGCATTACTACAGATGTTTGTGATGTGCCATCTGTTGGAATGTCAAATGCATTGCACATGTCTCTGTTATACTGTATGCCATGTGGAGTGGGATTCGTGAAAATCATGTTAATGTTTGTTTTGCACCGTCTCTTGGACTAACAGAGCCATAGCAACCAGACGAACACACAGACAGATGCACAAACATTCATTTTCTATTAAGGTGGATATCTTTCAGACATGTTAATTGCATTTAATGTGATTTCTAAATTATTTATATTTAAATAAATATATATTAATGAATTTAGAGATATCTCTAAATGACAGTTTTGCTTTGTATATAGCAAGGAACATTTACACACCATCACAGCAGAAAAAAAGAACAAGAGAACATTCAAGTTTCACATTGACAGCAGCCAGGCTAGAAATCAAAGTCAGGTCCTCACCCCTGTAAGGCAGAAGCAGTAAACAGTGGACAGCCATGAATCCAACCAGAACGTGTCATTAATGGAATACATAGTTTGAAGTGAAATTATTATTATTATTATCTTACAGTATTTGTAAGTCTCATTTATGCAAGGCATGTACAACATTCAAGATACAATTGGTTGCATTTCTTTAGTTTTTTCCAATTTGAGCATCAGAAGGGGAAAAGATTTGCTCATGGTCACATGGTGTCATAAGCAGGATTTGAACTACAACCTCATGGTCTGAAGTCCCCAGTCCAAAACACTACAACTCACTGCCTGTCTATAGAGAAATGCTGTCGCCTCATGCTGGAGTGGAAAATCGATCTCAAGAATACCATGCAGTCGCTGTGATATTTGTTTTGCAAAGTAACTTATATATTTCATTGTTTGTGTGCATTTATTAGTGATTTAAGTTCACAGTTATTACTGCTGATTGTTCAGTGAATCTTAGTTTCAAACCCTGTTGCCAGTTGGTGTCTATGTGGTAACTTCACATTCTCCCCTTGTCTATGTGACATCAGGCACTCCAGTTTTCTTCCAACATGAAACACATGAGATTCTGTGTGAGGGTCTGTGGATGTATGTGTGATTAGGCCTTGAAATGGACTGGTGCCCCGCTCAGGATTGGTTCCTGTGTTGCCTCTTATGTTGCAGTGATAGGCTTCTGCCTGCCATCCCATGTGACCTTGAATTGGACTAATCTGGTCCGAGAATGTTATTTCAATTTTTATTTGTCTCATATTAGTTTGTGCATTGCTACTTGTGGTGGTGACGGGCTGAGCAGGATAATCACGTTTTGCTATGCCTATTATTATCACTCAGTTCCTCTAGAGAATCCCAGTATGCTTCCTAAGCAGCTAAGAGAGTTATATTTCCACCAGAGTATCCTGGTCTATGCCTGATGTACATCCCAGGATGCATCTTCACTAAATGTTCATACCACCCTGTCACACCCTGTGTGTTAAAACTGATTTTGATCACTTGTATTTATGGGTTATGGCCAATGCTGACACCAGCGTCTTTTGGCAAATTAACTAGTGGAGAATATCTACACTGAATAGTTCACTCAATCAATTGTGTCATAGATATGGTGTGTATGATGCAGAGGAAAATACATTGTGAGAGACAGTCATATTCATCATGAGGGTAACTGCACGCCTAGTTAATGTCAGTGCAATAATAAAATGATAATTCAAAATGTTTTACTAAAATGTTACATTAAAATGTAAGATATACATATACTGTACATATCTATATATAAGATATACATATACATATACTAGGGGGCTTTGCTCGCCAACGCCACCGCCTGTGCTACGCACCAGCAACTTCACGTCTCTGCTGCTCGCATATGTGGAGTTCACTTTCACCAAACAACAAAACTTTTAATTCTCGCGGATAGGCCTCTTTATTGGGAAGAAACCCTACTTTTCTCTGATGGCAACGCGAATTAGACGATCTACAAGTCTCCGACTTAAAGTTTAAAGCCAAACAATATCTACATACTTCTGTCATATCACCTATGTCCATATGTTCAATCTCTTTTCATTTTTACCTTTTCGTCAATATCGCATTGAATTTTGATTCCATGTTTGGAATTACATCATGACAACGCAACATATAAGTGCCCGTGAGTGAATATTGTTTCTTTCTCTCTACGAGAAATGTGTCTGACAATAGCATTCACACAAATGAGAAATAATTGAACCATGTGCGTGGTTACGTGGACAGGGCTTTTTCAAATCTCTTTGCATAATCTCTTTGCATAAACTCTTGTCTCACGGGGCTTGAAATTTTCTCTTGCGGGATTTCACTTTCACCAAACAACAAATCTCTTAATTCTCGCGGATATTTTGGATGCGCCTCTTAATTGGGAAGAAAAACTACTTTTCCCTGATAGCAACACGAAATAGATGATCTACGAGTCTCAGACTTAAAAGTTTAAATCCAAAAAATATATTCAATCTCCTTTTGCTGTTCCATTATTTCACCGAGTAATAATTTCCATTTGTTTGCGCTAATGTGATATTTACTATCATTTTTTGAGACTTTCGAATTTTCCTACTTCCATTATCTCTAACCTGCTCTGCATGTATACTGCACCAACGTTTTTGAATTCTTTATGACGTTCCACTTTGCCATCTACTCTTTGTCTTTTATTTCCGGCCCTGGGCGTGGCTCTTCGCACAAAGTCTGGTCTGCAGGACGTGAAAGTGTCTCTCTGAGAAAATCACACCTTGTCTCCTTCCAAGATTTTTTTTTCTAATAGAGACATATGTAAAATGTGTGTGTGTGTGTGTGTGTGTGTGCATGTGTGTTTTCTGATTAGGAAGACAGAGGTTTTGAGCTGAGGTTGTTTAACTCAGTATTTACGAGATTAAAGAGTGCAAGCTGATCAGCACTCGCTAGTAAGAATTTCACTGTCATCTGTACAAGTGACAGTAATGACCCAAAAAAACTATAAGGATGAATGGAAAGTAAATGGAGAGCTTTACATTTGGAGAGGTGTAGCAAGCCAGTGTAGACGTCACATGTTCTCCACATATCTGAATGTCATTGTCACTCATCCAAAAGATGGGCATGGTAGGTTACTTGGCAACCTTCATCTGGCATCTCATCAATTTACCATATGATGGACTGGTGCTCCATCCTGGGTTCGTTCCAGCTTTGCATCTCACACAGCCAGTACGGGCTTCGCCATCCCCTCATTCTGAGCAGTATTAAGTGGGTTCATCAATTAATGGATGGGAGACTCTGAACAAAGGCTGAATTACTGTGTCAAAGGGAAGACTAAAAAGCATATGAGTGTTTTTTCTTTAAATACTGTGAGACAGGAAAGCTCTGCTGAAGAAGCATGCCGAAGGTCAAGTAGAGTAAAGGCAGTACCCTTCTGCCTAGTGGAAAGGCAGTCCATTTGAGCTTTACTGAGCATGTGAGTTTGCTTTTCCTTGAGCTTAAGATGCCTGCATGTCTGTAAAATTAACTTCACTGTAACAAGAGTGCAATGACAGCTTCAACAGCTAACATCCAGAAACACAAAGTGAAACTAGAGACCTCTGTGCTGGCTCAGAGGCTGGTGATACCCACCAAAGAAATAACTGCCTACTAGAAGATCAATGAGCGTAGAGTTGAAGGGAAAAGAACAAAGGCTCATTGGTAGAGAAAGAAGAACCATCTGCACCATTAATGTGAAGTTGGATACTTTCAACTGTGTTTTATTCAGATAACTGGGTTAACCACTCCACCACGTAGACAAGAACAGTAAGCCCTGCCACTAGGCTTTTGTCACAAACATGTTACTAATCGTCCCCTATGATTTGGATGTGTTATTAATTTTGAATATTTTTTTATTATTAGTTTGGCTACATCATGGCACTACTATTGGCATACTTGTTGGGCACCACAACTTTCTGTGTCTGTTTTATTGGGTGCCATTGTTCTGTTATCTCAGATGCAATTGTGTGACTGTGCACAGGAAACATCATCCAGACTTTTAGCGTTTAAAGGAAAGACCTCATGAGGGAGTAGAGCTCAAAAAAAAAGACAACAAATATTTTAGTTAACAGATTTTGGTTTTGATTTTTGTTTCATTTCAAAGTCGGTGAAGATTAAAAAGACTTTCGTATTTTGACTTTTGTTAAAGACCACAAACCTTCTGTTGTTTTGTTCTTAAAGAAAGATCTTTCAATTAAAGTCTTACCTATTGGAGTCTTTATCATTATATAAATCTTGGAGTTATATCCTGCAATTCTTTCTGGATTGTAGCTTTGCCTCAAACACATGTTTTTTAATTAAAGAAATAAAAATTACTAGAAATTACCAGAACTGCCTCTCCAGTCCAAAAGAATGTGTAGCACTTAATGTAACTTGTTTGTATTGTGGCTGGAGTGCTAAAAAAGGCCAATCCAAATTAGACAAAAATAGCACGGACAAAGAGCCAAGTTTAACAAATAAACAAATAAGTATCAAAGTCAAGAATGGAGACGCATTGGTCCTAACCATATCTAAAGCTAGTCCCATTTGACAATCCTACAAATCAAAAAAACAACGCATATTCACAACTTCAAGGATTTCAAGGACTTCAAGGACTTGCCACAAGGTCAGACGATGGGATGTGACTTACAAAGTGGAATTTAAACAGTCTGAAGGAGCTTCATTACTACAAGGGAGCCATGGCTTGCTTTTGTCCCAAAAGGCACAATTATACTAGAAAGAAGGGTTTATGTTTAGTATCAGACTGTAATTTAGTTACAAAAAACCTAAATGCTAAGGGATTTGATGAAGAAAGTGTATCAAGAATGGATTTATCTTCTGTCTTGTTTTTCTAGAATTTTGTTTTGGTCTGAGGGCCCCTGCTTTTTATTCTCAAAGTAGGATTTTTACTTCAATTAAAAAACAGTGCAGCACCTGCATGCAAAAATGAGATCATAAGTGAAGGTGGCAGAGTGGCACGGTGATCAATGCTGCTGCCTAACAGATGGTGTGTCTTTGTTCAAGTGTCCATTCCCATTCTCCCCATATCTGTGTGGGTTTTTCCCAGGGTACTCTGGTTTTCCTCCCACATTCCACAAACATGTTTTTTATATTAGCTGGAAATTTTAAACTGGCTGATTTTCTCCTGAAAGGTACCCTGTGATGTACTGGCACCTTGTTCATACCAAATGTTGGTATGAGGGTCCCAGCTATCTTTGATCCTAAACCAGATTAAGTGGGTTTGAGAATGTGATGTCATGTAATAACAGATATACCTTACATTTAAATTGATAGTCTGCGGTGGGCTGGCGCCGTGCCCGGGGTTTGTTTCCTGCCTTGTGCCCTGTGTTGGCTGGGATTGGCTCCAGCAGACCCCCTGTGACCCTGTAGTTACGATATAGCGGGTTGGATAATGGATGGATGGATAAATTGATAGTTTTACTCCTCTTTGTCACTTGACTCCAAGACCGCCTATAACAGAAGGCCACTAGAAAGCAGCAGGCAGTTCACGGATGGCCCCAGGAGGTGTCAGGACTCCTTTTAAGAACTCATGGGATTATGTCTGACTCTCTTTTCATTATTACAGGAGTTTCCACTCTTATAAACAAGACTGGATTTGGCCTTTTAGGTGATTGCATATAATGCTAAATTGATTTTTGTTTTCTGTTACTTAGGCAAGAAGGAAAAATATTAATGTTTGAATAGGATCACAAGAAATAAAGGAATAAGCATGGTTCAAATTACAGATTTTATTTCAGGTTTGGTATCTTGCTTGATTTAAACCCCACAGCAGTCACCGTATATAAGCTGAAATTGATTGTTAGCAGACAAGTAGAATGTGTGGCCATAACTTACTTGATCGGCATGGGGGGAAGAGAGCAGGTGATCAGGTACAGAAAATCAAAGATCATTCTGCATTGCACAGAGAGCGAGATCCTGTAACAGCAACACAGCATGACCGGATTTCCCCAGAGCAACTATTACACTTTATTTTATTCTTTTAGGTGTCATGCTTTCTTTCTCCTAATCTACTTATGAGGGTGGAAGATTGACAAAAAAAATGTGAAAATATAAGTGGTAATTTTTAAGGGATGTTGGTCTTTTTACTTTATTTTTACAAGGGCATCTTATAATTATTTTGTAATCATGCTTAAAAATGGCAGTGCTGACCTAGGGCAACCTCTTGTTGGCACTTTGCATCCATATATGAAATTTAACAACAGGCTCTGCCTCCCACTGGGATTATCCTGTCAGGGTTATTCATGCTTGTGATGCCAAGTCATTTCTACAGCAGAATAGAATCCTGAAACTTTTCAAGAGCACATTACAAGGTCTGCCCTGACTGCCTTTGACCCTGTCTCTTTCCTCAGAAGATTTCTGTAAGCATAAATCATTCATGTAAATTATTTTTCAGACTGTGACTTGTGCATACAAAGGGTGAGGCTCGGGTTCCTGCAACTTTCATCAGTAGTCACCAACATAAACCCTTTTCAAAAATGAGTAAACTAATATTAAGCATTCATTATAAACACATTTTTCAACATCTGATCTGTAGATGAGTCTCTACCAGTAATGCATGCAATATACAAATAAAAGTAAGCAAAGCTCTGCGGTGGGTTGGCACCCTGCCCGGGATTGGTTCCTGCCTTGTGCCCTGTGTTGGCTGGGATTGGCTCCAGCAGATCCCCGTGACCCTGTGTTCGGATTCAGCGGGTTGGAAAATGGATGGATGGATGGAAGTAAGCAAAGCTGAGTAATTGTTACCTTTAAACAACCATCAAGAACTTTGAATTGTACTCCACTGTACTGGTATGAAGTGGCTAGCAGCCCAATTATACAAATGGCTGGATAACAAGTGGGATAACAGCTGGAAACACAAGGGGCCTGCAGAGGTCAGAGCGCCATCAGGGTACCATAAGAAAAAACAGATGATGTAATGCTGCTAGTTCATGACAGTGTGCTGAAGTAAAAGAAATATTGTCAATGGTACCAGCCAGCACAGAATGTTGCACTTTAAAATATTTTTATCCAACTAGCAGCAGGACCCGGAATTGCCCCGCTAAGTAATTTTGTGCAGGATGTGAGGCAGAACTATGTGACTTCTATTTGGCTGCACAAGATACTTTTCCATTTGCAGTCCTTTCTTAGGATGCATAGTTTTGACAAGAAAATTCAAAACGAAATATTTTTCTCTCAGGCAAATTTATGACAAATCACTTTTGAACTGCCTTTCCCAAGGTTTCTTCCATTTTTTCCTACAAGGTTTTTTTGGGAGTTTTTCCTTGTCTTCTTAGAGAGTCAAGGCTGGGGGGGCTGTCAAGAGGCAGGGCCTGTTAAAGCCCATTGCGGCACTTCCTGTGTGATTTTGGGCTATACAAAAATAAACTGTATTGTATTGTATTGTATTGTACTTTGCTCAAATACAGGATGGTGTCTTTTTCCAGAGTTTAAGCCCTGAAATAAATTAAATTAATCACAAGGGTCAAAGTTAGGAAAAAGGTGCTATCCTTAAAACTCACTAGTAAAAAGCAACCCCACCAAGGTACCCAAAGGTCAACATTTTGAGTGCCAGAGTAGTCTATTGTCTCGCCCTGATAAAGTGGGATATGTGTGCAAAATTTTGTTGAGAAATAAAATATTTTTATCTTTATATGTAATACACTACTGTAGCTGTTTGTCTGTCCAGCATTTTAAATCACCTGTAGCTCACAAACCGTTTGACCTATTGACCTGAAATTTGGTACACATATACTACGTGTCGTCTACTATCCACTTTCGTGGTGATGATTGACCTCCAAGGTTATTCTTCTTTTTATTTTTATTTTACTTTATTGTAGAATCAACTCTCAGCAGCGGCCAACAGGGCAGCCATGCGCCGCATGCGTACAGGCGCCGTTCTCATTCCCTACCACCTTCGCCATCACTTACCCCTACCTCTTCATATCTGAAATCATTCTTGAGGCAGATTGAAGACTTAAGTGCCAGCCTAAGTGAAAAAATTAAAGAAAACATACTAAGCAATTGCAACACAAACACTGACTTAATCAGTTTTAACATGAAAAGATGCTGACAAGAGAAGAGAAAAAGCGAGCTGCTAGGGTGGAGAAAAGAAGAGCTGCTCAGGAAGAAACAAGCACATCAACCTCTGAGCAAATGAATGTTAAATGTACAGAGAAAGAGTACGAAAACTATGAATGCTCAAGTCGAGTGTATTCACTGCACGTTATCGTGCAGTGCGCCGTTACTGGTATATAATAAACTAATAAGACAATTAAAAAGGTAGTGACCAGTGTTTGTGGGTGAAAGTTTTCAGTCATCCTTATCATGATATATCTATAAGTTGTAAGTCAAGAGCAACTGGACTTACTTTGTATTCTTAAAGACATTTCACCAAGTGGCTTTTTTAGTTTAATGGAATGGCAGGAAAATTTTCACCAGTATTTATGTGTAAATTCAAGTCCAATCACACACTAGGAAAGAAACCCAGACATAAGCCAAACAACATTGTGTACACAGCCAAATGTGAGAAATAAGGAATCTAGTGAGGTGCTCAAAGGTGGTCTGTTCATTAGGGAGATGAAACAACCATTAAACAAATGCATGGCCCAATATAGGAGGACTAAATCATCAAGTTGAAACTCTGCAGTCTACTTCCTTCTAAAATATAAGGACCACTCCTTTAAGGGTAATTTAGTACAAATTTTGGACAAACTGTTTTGAACAAAATATAATGGAAGCCATTCATGGTAGACTGTGTGACACTAGAGGGCACTGTCGCTCCTCTAACCTGACAGACAGATGTCCAGGACACCAGTTAAAAGTACTAAGTAGTATTTTAATACTTTCTTTCTTTTATAAATAGTGCCTCTAAGCACCACAGCCACCATACACAGGCAAGTAAACACAATAATTCCACACAATTCTCTCTCTGTCTCCTCCACTCCTCCCAGCAAGCTCTGTCTTCTACCTCCCAACTCCGGCTCACTTGCTGGGTTCCCAGGGGTCCTTTAAATAGTGCCTGACCTGGAAGTGCTTATGTTCTTCTGTCCACGTGACTTTCCAGCACTTCCAGGTCAGATGAGAAACTTGAGTTTTCTGTCAGCCCGGAAGTACTTCTGGGCTTCCGTCCCTGTGACTCGATAGTACTTCCGGGCCATGTACAAAGTATGAGTCCCTCATATGAGGTCCTCCTGCAGTGTCTCCTGGTGGCACCCACTGTACCCAGCAGGGCTGTGAAGTCGAACTACAGATTCCATGGTGCCCTGTGGGAATCTGAGGCACTGCTATGCTGCAGGGATGCTACCATCTAGTGTCTTGGGGGAAGTAGTGTCCCAAAGAGGGTGTCCTGGTCCAGCCATCTATCACAACTATATAAGCAGAGAAGAAAGCTTCCAGGACCTTTAATCAATCATAAACAATGCCATTCTAACACCATTACCTCAAATGTTTCACAACAATTAACACTTCCATTCATGTAATCCATTTAACACATGCCCCTCAAGGTTCTTGATATTGTGGTGGTTAGATTATGGTAAATGCTTGGGTTATCCATAAGAGTTTAAATACTGGGGAATTTTCTCCACTACTTATATGAATTGAAGAAGCTGCTCAGATGACTGGTGAAACATCTTGCAGAATATAAAACAAAACCAGTTGATTTATTTTAGTCTTAATACTAAATACAGGTGCAGGACCTTAAAACAATATCTGGCAATAGAAAGGCTCACTAATGCACTAAAACACTACCTGAAGGTGCTAGTCTCTTTGATCAGCAAGTATCATTTATAAGTCTGTACTGGTAATTTGGAAGTACAGGCTCACCTCTCTATTTAAATACTGTTGTGAAATGGAGTCACATACATGGCAAAAGAAGAGAGAGACCTCCAAAAAGAGTCACAAAAGCAGTCCAGGGGCCTCATGTATAACACCGTGCGTAGAACTCACACTATAACATGGCGTAAGTACAAAAGCGGGAATGTGCGTACGCACAGAAAAATCCAGATGCAGGAATCTGTGAGTATGCAAACTTTCACGTTCTTCCACTACATAAATCCCGATCAGCGTGAAAAGTAACGCACGTGCATGCGCCTTCTGTCCCGCCCCAGCTCCTCCCAGAATTATGCCTCTTTGAATATGCAAATCGATATAAATAGCCTTCTGTGAAAAGACAATGGGAAAAGCACGGGGGAAAATATAAGAATTTCAGCGAATACCAAGTGGAGGCAAAGGAAAAACGTACTATTTGTTGGTTTAAACAGTGGTATAATCAACAAAAGAAAGTTGATTGAGTGACAGAGTGTCAGAGAAACTCGAAAGCTCAAGTTCACAAAGTCGCACAGTGCCCGAAATAAAAAAGAAATCACATATCAAAGTCGGCGTGAAAAGGCGACTCGCAGAGGACCGTCTGAGTGTCATATGAAAGCTTATTAAGGTACAGAGAAAAAAAATAGGCACACAGTGGGGAAAAAAGCATGAAATGTCAACTTTAATCTCGAAATTTCCACTTTAATCACGTAGTTTATTTTGTCATTAAAGTAGAACATCATAAACTTCTTCTTAAAATCGTTTATTTTACTAGTTTCTCAAGTAGCACGTTAAATGTTTTGTTCTGTGTTTGATCTTCTATGTGTTCTATGTGTATGAATCACTACGTGTTTCCGTTCTTTCTCTTTCTCCGTCAGGACACAGAATCCATTACATTCGTGATATTACAGCTTTCTGAATAATTAAAATACTGAGATGTATACGTGATATCTTTTTCATGATGACAGGAATGAAAGCATGTTATTAAACATGGGAACATGGTGGCGCAGTGATTGTTCATATCTCACGCAAGAGGCTTGCTGAGCCATGTGTGACCTTCAATGAAATAATTTATTACAGAAGTACTGTCTCTTTCAAACGTACTAACCTCCAATTCCTGTCCTTACCTTTCTTTCTCCAAATACCCAATCGCCACACAATCAGCTCTGTAATAGACGTTAAGCCATCTGTAAGCTTAGAATGCAAATTCTTCAAAACTTTTAAGGAACATTGAAATATCTTCGTAGTACATGTTTAATTATTCTATCCGTCTATCCTTCCAGTGTTGCGTCAGCACCAGCAATAATACAGCGCAAGGCAGGAGCTATCCATGAACTAGCTAGCGCTGCGGCACCATGTCCTCACATGTTTAATTATTAACAATACAGATTATTTAAATGAAGTTAAAGTTTTATCTGTATACTATAAGCAACATATTTTGCTGCATTTCATCTTAAAAATGATATCGTCATCATATGTGCTTTATAAAATGGCGCAGGTTGTGCAATATTATAACTGTAGTGCAAGTTTACAGTGGGGTAATTGTACTTATAAGTACAAACAGTTCTACAAGGAGCACTTGATGGACTGATTGAGTGCGTTTATAGTTCTTGGGATGAAACTGTTTCTGAAACGCGAGGTTCGTACAGGAAAGGCTTTGGCGCGTTGTGGCTGAGGTAGTGTGTGCTTGAAACTATATACTGATAATTCTCTTTCCAATGAGCTGCTGCTGTGATTCCCCACTCAGATACAGTGATATAAACACTCCGAGTGGTGCAGTGAGAGTAATATGGAAAAAGATGATCTGCTGTGGCAACCCTTAACGGGAGCAGCTGAAAGAAAAAGAAGATGCAGTGAGAGTAACAACGCTAAAGCAGTTATGGTATTTGGAATACTATGGCTATTCCCTGGACCATTATATTGCTACAGGTTAATTACAATCAGATGCATTACACTAATAAACAATATGCAGTTAGTTTCAGTGTATTTATAAAGCCGCGTCAGGAATGTGGGTCTAAGAAAGAAAGGGTAACCACACAGGAACAGTAGCACTGCTTTGATGCTGGGTGCCGCCAGTCTGCAAAACCGAGCAGAGAAATTGCGTACGCTAGGGTATGAGGTACCGTGGAAATGTGTGTGGCTTTACGCCAAGTTTAGGTTTTATACATCACGATTTGAGCGTGGAAACGTTCATACGCAACATTTCTGTGCGTACGCACCATTTATACATGAGGCCCCAGGTCCTTGTCCATCTCACCCAAATCTAGCTAGTCCCCCAACTGCTACCTGTAGGCTTCAGCCTGGTCAAGCCAAAAAAAAGGGGGAGTTGCCTCTAAAAGCCCGAAAATATATCAAAATGTCTCACAAGAGGGAGACAAACCATAAACCTCTGGCTTGTACAGACAAATCAAAATGGGACATTTTTATAAAATACAGCTTTATTAACAAAATTGAAAAATAAGGCAAACTGATCAAGAAAGAATTTTCCTTAAAAGGCAATCCGTAGTATCCATAAGCAAAATCCAATAACAGAAACGTAAAAGTCTATAAACTAGAAATCAGAATTGAAGAAATACTTATATAAAAATTTCAATGAACCACTACAAAGTAATACAAACAATTTATAAATCTGTAAGATAAGGAAATATAACAAGTATGTAATGAAAGTAACAATGACGATATGTAAATAATTTTTAACAAAAAAGATGAAAAAATATGTAATACTTTATGATGCACTTATTTAAAAATGTAGAGAAAAATACACATATAAATAATGAAAAAATGAATACAAAAAAACAAAGTTAGTTCAAAAATACACATAGCAGTCTCTAACTGATGTGGGATCTGCCAGGTAGCTCAGCTGAGAAAGCATTGAAAAGGTAATTAATGAAGTGCTCCTGCCTCAGCACGTAGGACCCCCTTCTCTCAATCTGAGGGCCTTTCAAATGAAGTTGTCTTAAACATTTTTGTAATTTAATTGGTCGAAAGGTAGGGTGTATTTTTTTCTTTCAGAGTATAAAAGCACATGCAGTTGCCTGTCCTAATCAGATGTCAGTTTATAAAAAAAAGTCCCTAAAATATGGTTTGATTAATCAATGAATCAGGTTTATAACCTTTTCCTACAGCTATTGTTATAAGGAATGAGAAAAGAAGCCAACACCTGATTGAAGTATGCTAAGCAGCAAGATATTAAACCTGCCTGTGTGTGCTGGGAACAGTCTGAGGGCAAGCTGTCTTGTAACCCATATTGAAGGGATTAAAGGATTCACCGCAATATATAGTTCGGTATGAACAACCTGTAGTGATGAAATAAAAAAAGCAGACATTTTCCGTACAAAACAATTTTCAGGTACTCAGAAATGAATTGAACAATCAATAATCCTTTAAAACTTTCCTTTTTTCTGTATAAAATTGCATTGCATTCTATAGGCACATTTTACAATCTCTGATTTGGGTGTTGCCCTCAAGCAGATGGAAACTACTTTTTGAAAGCGAGAGGACTCATTTGTAAAACAGCATCTGACACGGACTGGTGCTGTTCATCACTGGGGCTGCTTGGTTGATCGCTGTCTATAATTTCAAGGCTGTCAAGTGTGATTCTTAAATCTAACTGGATGTGTTGTGAAAAAAGGCTTAACTGACACACATAGGCAAGCATAAACCAAAAAATTAAAATATAACAGCAGTCACATTCTCTTTTACAACTTTTTAACCTTTAATTGTTCTTTCACAAAGAAGATTTTAAATACTTTATCAAATGATTTTGCAGATAAATGTGAATGGATAGACTGAATAATTTAATAGAAAATGACAACCTTTTCTGTGCCCTTGTAACTAGGTGACCTCCTTATATATTCTGTTTTATCTCATGTTAAGGAAGGATTAAACAGAAAGTAATAGCTTCATAAACACCAAGCCCTAAAATGAATTATGAGAGCTGATGAGAATACTTCATCATAGCACTTTATTTTTTTTTTCTCTTCCTAATTTCTTGCAAAAGTACTTGAATCCCATGTCAGGTTGTTGTCTGGGATGCATTTGGATGTTCTCTCCATGCCAGTTTAACTTTGTGCTCCAGTTTTCCTCCCCAATGATATGCACATTAGGTATTTTCCAAACTTGAGTGGGCTCTGCTATGGACTAGCACCCTAACAAGGGGTATTTCCTGCTTTATACCCAGCTCAGGCGGAATAGATTCTGCCCCTTCATGAGCTTGAATTGGATTAAGTGTGTTCAAGAATGTTATGTGATAAATATCCTTACATGTGAAAAAATGTTAGCACAGACCAATCAACGGAAATATGTGTTTAGCCACACTGTTGAGCCTGTCTCCCCACAAATTTGCACAGGTTCCCTATTTATGGAAGGGAAGGTTATAGGTTATGTTTCATTCCAAATTTTTTTCCTTTGGTGAACTTTATTCAGTGGAAGCATGGGCGCTTTCTTAGAGAAGTGCCCCTAGGAGATATTTTTGGGTCAGTTATCCAAAGTTGCACTCCATGGTGGGTTTAATCAGTAAAATTTTGGATGTGGGACAAAATTTTTACCCTTGGGAAATTTGTTTAGTGACCACATCTGCACTTTATTCCACTCTGGGCAGTGCTGAATACTGTGGACGCTGAAGTCGGAAAACAACAGGAGACAAAAACACCAATATAAAATAAAAAGCAATTTCTTTATTCTTGTTGAGTGAAAGAGACTTCTTATAGTTTTAAGCAATAATCACATTGATTTATAATATTACAGGGTGTTCTGTTAGTATCAAGAGGTCAGCATTTTCTCATAAAAGTATGCAAACCAGTCTCATATTCTGTGCACAAGCTTAATTCTTTTTCTACCTAAATAAAGAACAAATCATATAGCTCTCTGCAGCATGATTAATACAAAATACAGTCCTTGGTATTTGTGAGTTAAATCCATCTATCCATTTTCCAACCCGCTGAATCCGAACACAGGGTCACAGGGGTCTGCTGGAGCCAATCCCAGCCAACACAGGGCACAAGGCAGGAACCAATCCCAGGTAGGGTGCCAACCCACCGCAGTGTGAGTGAAATACTTATAATCATTACAATTAATAATGTTTTTTCTTCCTCAGTACCCCAATAGTATATTTTAATTGCTGAACCATCCAACAAAAAGGGTGGCAGAAGAAGTGTCCGCAAATGGTGATACAAGTCTGAGTCCTCCAATCCTATTTCCAAAGCATCAGTAAACTATGTTGTATTTACAGTACTAGAGCACACTTCCAACAAGTCTTTCTTCACCAAAAAGATCCAACTGAAAGCATCTTGGTGTCACAATGAATTGCACTATATCACATATTTTCGGCACAGGCTTAGGCTCATGCGAGATGCACATCTCCTTCTGGGGACATCATCATTCATCAACCACCAATTTATACAAAGTCATTTTTGTGTATTGGAAATACATACTAGGAACAGTAAGCAGGGCAGCTAATTGCTAATAAATCATGCAACTTTAATAGACCTACTTAAACCATTTCAGGGTCATAGGGACAGTGCACAAGCCACTACATTATATTTTTATTAAAAGACACAGTATACAGGAAATTTTTTTTGTATTGGATTGGATTAACTTTATTGTCATTCAAACCATATAACAGCTGCACAGCTGAACAAAGCTGCATTACCAACATAAACATACTGTAGATACAAGAGCATTTTAAAACAATAGATAGACATAACAGAGAGCATAAACAGGCAGAATATATTGTAACAACCACAACCAGGCAGGGAGGAAAGAACACTGGTATGCGTTTCAGAGTTTTGAAACTGTTGGACTTTTTTTTATTGCTCCCCATTTAAACTCCCACTGTTCCAGCGGAGACGCCTCCACTTTTTATTCGCTACCAAACTCTCTTAGTTTTAACACTGTTTGCCTTCTGTTCAAATTTTACGGCCTCGAAGCATGCCGCTCTTTTATATCTCGTTCCCACAAGTGGCATTCCACGTGCTTGACTTCTGCTCCTCCTCCTTCTGAGATCAGCTGCTGTCCAGCCCCATGACCCTCCGAGTCTTTGGCTGGATCATTAAAATATGTATAATCCAACAGACACATTGGTGAATAGTTTTAAAAGTGTTCAAGTAATGAAAAACATTAACTTTCCCAGACATAACAGCATTTTAGGAAGGTATGAGAATCCAAATATATATGTTCAAACAGACTATGTGAGTGTTCAGGAATTTAACAGTCCCAAAAGGTCAGCATGTTGTTTATTGTTGGTAGGAGTTTAGTAGTCTGATGACCTTTGGGAAGAAACTACTGAGACTGGCAGTCTTGTACCACATACTGTGGTAGCGTTTGAACAGTCCATTTGTCTGACTATCTTAGGTGGTCTCCTAAGTCAGCGGGACAAGTACTCGTCTTGTATAAATGGGATGGTGGTTCTGATAATTTGTCCCTGTTTTCCTTTGTTCCAATCAACAATTCATTCTAAGTAATTTTTTTCACAGTATTTCACAAATAAATACCGTGAAGAGTAAATAAAAGAAAATTAATGTAAAAAATTTGGATGTGAGCGTCAATAGACTTTGCGATCTAATAAACAAGTTACCTGAACTATTCTATAACATTTCAATAATTATTTACTGCTCTGATGCTGATCTTTGTGATCATAAATAGGTCATTACAATAGCAATTGGTTAGAAGAATTCATAATTAATTGCAGAATTACATTATTTGAGGGTTCTTCTGATGTGCCTCATTCTGTTGCACGATTTGGCTCAAAAGCTAATCAGCACATTGTTGTCTCATTACGGCTTAAGTTTCGAGTTTGCTAATTTTCCATCCAACTGTTTTAGCTCTAGACCATCCTAAAGAAACTGTGACACACACACAAATCATAGAGATATAAGTGTTCTCGGTATCAGGGGACCCTAAAACATCGAGATGAAGCTAAAGCTTTCACTCATCCCCTATAGATGATAGGTTATGGTGGGGGAGGGCGCAAAGCAAAAATTAAAAAAGTAAAAAAAAGAAAAATGAGTTTGTGCATAAAGAAGTATAGAAATTTTATCCTTCCTGCATATTGGTCAGTAAACCTAAGCATTGTAAAGGAAGAGAAGAGGAAAATGTAAAGATTTGGAGCACCTTATAGCAAAATCCACTTATTGCATGGCCAGTCAGGCAAAAAAAAAGAAAACAAAGTCAACAAATGTAAATCAAAAGTAGTTCATTGGAAATAAACCATGTGTATTTGAGCTCTGTCATTCACAGAGCGCCAAGTTATGGCATTGAAGGATCTTATATATTGTATGTGGTGGAAGGGGTGGGACTTCTAGGATAAAGACATCAATCATCTTCTTTTATGTTGTCCTTCTACAGGCAAAAAAGGAGAAGATGTTACCGGCAGTGCCACCTCGCATATTGGAGTTGTATTGCATCTTATACACAGTTGCCTTACAGTATTTTAACTAAAAGTGTAATTTTGGCACACCTTTGACATATGCAGGTGGGATTAGAGGCTATCATATTTTCAGCTTTTGGTACGATTTGTATGAATATCCCACATATCATTTTTATTTTGTAGATGTCTGTTTGGAACTGGCACTGCATTCTCCTTATGTTTGGGTGGGGTGGGGTTCTCTGAGTAATCCAGTATTACTCCCACACTCCAAAGGCATTCAAGTTACATTTTAACATAAGGTCGTTACTGTCACATGTACAGAATACAGTGATTTTCTTACATACATGTGCTAATCAACATGCCACTCTCTGGCACCATAGTTAGTGAATATTAGATAGAGTACAGGAATGTGATTTTTATTATGTTATAGTCCATATTCTTTAAATTGTTAAAAGGATTATCAACAATTTTTTTATATTATTATTGCTGTACTATCTGTGCTATCTGTCTAAGACAAGCTGAAATCAAAGTAATCAACGAAGACCTTAGCATTACCGTTTGCAGTGCACCATTCAATGCATGTGTCTCTATTACATACCATTTGGTGTGGGATTTGTAAGAGCAGTGTTAATGTTTGTGATGTGCCATCTATTGGAATGACAAATGCAATGAATCTTACTACAAAAATGTTTGTGATGTGCCATGTATTGGAATGACAGAGCCCCAACAACTGGAGATACACACATACAGATACACAGGCACTTATCCTTTTATTAAGGTGGTTGCTTTAACTGTAAGCACACTTTTCTTTGACTTGAATGCTGTTTGACTAAGTGTTATTACAGACAGAAGGCTGTCTTACAGAGGGGGGATTTTTCTGCAGTCAGATGAATAGATAACTTCTGCAGACAAGTAGGATTAAGAAGGTCAAAACTTTAAACAGCAAAATTATATTTAATGAAAGGTCATGTTCTACTCATCATTCTCCCGACTTTCCACTTGCATAAAAGCAACACTCTTGAACCATTAGTTATCTTCGTGCATGCTCAATTTGATGAAAATGTATTGATATGGTCTGTCAAAATGAGATTGGGCAGAGAGAGGCAGAGGGTGTTCACCTTGGCCCTTCAGCTTAAAGTGAAAGTATTCATTCTGTCTCTCATCTTACTGAAGAGAAGAATCAGCAAGGAAGAGAAGCAGAAAGAACATAGCCACACAACAATGTGACCAAGACTGAAAAGCCTTGCACATTTAAGTGCATCAGCTGGCATCATTTATGGCAGCTCCACAAATAGCCAGGATGTGTAATTGATTTGCAACTCCTTTTTATTTGCTTTTGATGTTTTGGCATATTAAGAATATTTAAGAATGTTAACTCTGTAATAACTAAATAAAAGTATATTGCCTTATTCCCTTGTTTCTCTGTCTGGAGTATAGGGAAAAAAGGAGACGTCCTCTAATAGGCGAAGTGAGGCACAGTAGTGGTCTGAATCCCAGCTACAAGTGTATTGTGTCTGCAGGCTGTGTTTTCTTCCAGGCCTGGTGAGTGCAAAAGCAAGAGAGCTAGAGCAAAGATGGAGGACATTTTTGTGGGTTTTTTAGTTTTTAATTCCTCCAGTCCCTAATGGGGCATGGAGGATCAATCAACAGCAATAGTGTCCTGTAGCCTCTTATGTCCGAACCATTTTAGTATTTTACTATTTGTTACATGATCTCTCCATGTTACTTTAAGAATTCTTTTCATGTGTGTGTGGGTCTATGTGAAAAATAATCTGTGTGTGGGAATAGAAGTATCTAATATGTTTGGATAGGGTCACTCAAAAACACTTTCCCGATAAAACACCTAGTTCATAAAACATCACAAGGTATTCGTAGTGTTCTATAGTGATATTGAATGCCGTTTTACATGTTTCTCCTTTCCTTGTGTCAAAGTTCATAGGTGCTTCTTACCATGTCAACTGGCAACCCTAAAACTGGCCTGGTATGAGTGAGTTTGCGTTTAAGTGTGTCCTCAATGAAAGTTGATTCTTGCCCAGTTCCACAGGTAGAAACACAAGAACCTGCAGTCCTGTCATGTATAAAAATGGACATGGGCATAAGTGTCCTGATTCTTAAGAAGAAATACATACCAGAAATAAAAGTGCTCAGGGACACTTTTGATCTCCCCATTCTGAAATGTTTATCTCATCACCCATTCTCCACATTGGTGTCCTTGAAATGTCAATCCCTTTTAAGATTACTGCAAGAGATATCTAACATTTAAATTAATAGGTCCTAAAGGAAAGAGCAAACCCCCCAAAATACCTTGGCAACTCAAAATTCCACACATTTCATTAAATTTACTAAAGGCTTCAAGATGCAAAAAGATGAAATGCAGAATGGAGCAAAAACCCAAATGTTCAAATAGATACAATTAAAATTCTAAACAATGAAAAATTGCAAATAAGTAGTAAAGCCACAGCTAACACAGTTAAATGGTTTAAAGTCTACAGATCCTAACTTCTATTTTTTTATTGATTTTAATTAGAAGCAGATAGCATTCTGTACAATCAAGTCAAACTTAACAAAGCAAAATTCAACCCCCATTTAAGAGAAATAGAGAAGAGAACCAACAACCAAAGCTACCCTTTAAAAACAGCAAGAAAGGAAGAGTATTCCTGTCCCCGAAATGGAAGCTTATTCTATAATGTTATTGATTAGGTCCTGCCAGGTTTTTAAAAAGTTTTGAACAGATCCTCTAAGTGAGAATTTGATTTTTTCCAATTCCAAATAGTTTAGAACATCAGTTACCCACTGACTTGAAAGTGGTGGGGTGGGATTCTTCCATTTCACCAAGATAAGTCTATGTACTAGTAGTGAGGTAAAGACAATTACAGTTTGTTTGTCCTTCTCCACTTTAAGCCCATCTGGGAGTCCACCAAACACAGCTGTGGATTAGGAGTAAGGCTGTCTGACAGGCATTCAAAAATTTTTATCCAAAATGTTATTAATTTGGTGCACGGCCAGAACATGTGGTCCAGTGAGGATGGAGCTCGATTCCAACATTCACAGGTTGAATCTTGCCCTTTTGACAATTTTAAACGAGATAAAAGCACTCTATAAAATATTTTAAGTTGAATAATTGAATGCTTTGTGTATATGGGGCTACAGTAGAGTGAATTCTGTGCATGGCACCCTTCCACTCCTTTTCTGAAATATTAAGATCTTTTCCCCAATGAACCCTGGGACCTTTGAAAGGAAGAGACTTTAAAATGTTTTTACAAATTTTAGAGATGCTATCTGAGTATTCAAGACTAATCAATATTTCTTTTGGAATAGAAATAGGTGGGAGGTGAGGAAAATTGGGCAGGTTCGGTTTAGCAATGTTTCTAGCTTGAAAGCAGTGGAAGAATTGTATCGATGAGAAGTTAAATTTGAAGCGTAATTGTTTGTAGGATGTGAAGACATTATCTATGTATGAGTCTCTGAGTTCTTTAATGCCAGACATTTTCCAAACATTAAATGCTGTATATGTTTGAGAGGGTGGGACAAAGGTGCTTGTCATGTAGAGATGCAACAGATAATAGCTTCTCTGTCTTGAAGTGCTTCCTACATTGTTTCCATGTTCTGAGATAATGAAGGGTAATTGGATTATTAGTGTAATGACAATAATTTGTATTTACCTGGGCACAGAGCAGGGAACCTTAATTTTGCAGCCGATTCTTTTTCATCCATGGCGGATGTTAACTGTTCAACTATTTCAATGCGTGTCGTAAACATTTCCTTAACATCTTTGAGCTGAGCAGCAAGTACTCTAATTTAACTTTCTAACTTGCTTGTATTTGCCAGTTTTTTTTCATCAGTTTTTCTGTAAAGGTTGTAGTAAGCTTAATACTTAAACGTATCTCAGTGTCTTTTATATCCTGAAACTGTTTCTCATTTCTCTCATTTAGGCTCTTTATTTCTTTCTTTACATGCTTTATATCTCTATTGGCCTTATTTATATCTTTATTTATATTATTTATGATCCCCCTCGAGGGCGGCAATCATTACCTTCAGCTTGAACAGTGCATTTTGATCTTCCCCACTCTCTGTAGGTGGAGTTTTGAGTCCAGTTGGAGATGATGCGGCAGAGCTTCAGAGGGTATTAGGTGTAGTTGACAGTGGGGATGAAAAGGCCATTCTCGTCTCCAATAGTCCTCCTGGAATCAATAAATACTCTTTACCCTCCTTGCTTGCAGTTTCACTCCCACTAACCCTTTCGGCTGGAGCATCAGGTCCTGGCAGGTCTGTACCTTCCCCCGTCTGTTCCAGATCAGTCAAGGCCAGTTTAGACTTTGATGGAACTTTTTCTGCCTTATCTTTTTCCTTTTCTTTCTCTTTGTTTGCTGCTCATGCTTATTTGTACTTTTGTATAATGATATTAAATCCTCTCAGGATGAGTAAATACAGGATACTTCAGAATGATAATAAAAAAGGTAAAATAACACCACTGCTAACAGAGCTCCCTCTAGACGTCCATCTCCTACAACAAACAAGACAAAATTCCACTAATCATAAATTCTAAGGCAAAAGTTATGACCAGAAAAAAAAGTTCATCATGGTCAAAAACAACTGATACTTTTACAAAATGCCAACATAAAGTAAGCAAGACAGAAAAGGAAAAATAAAGCTGAAAACCACCAAAGCCACTGTAATGAGGTACCAAGATGAAATCAAAAACATAAAACAAAGAATACAAAAGCAAATGACATACAAAAGTAAAAATTAAAAGGGATAGATAGATAGATAGATAGATAGATAGATAGATAGATAGATAGATAGATAGATAGATAGATAGATAGATAGATAGATAGATAGATAGATAGATAGATAGATAGATAGATAGATAGATAGATAGATAGATTTGTCAGTCACAGTGTGAGGTATAATACAGGCGTATTGTGTTTGGTATAAAGGACCACCAGTTGTGTTTCTTGCACACTTCTGCTAATTGATTCATTCCCTGAAAGTCCTCAGTGTTAGTGTGTCAGAGAGGGGGTCCAGAGTGCATCCCATTATTTGCTCAGTATACTTATTGGCAAGACATCTCTTATAGTAATTTATTTTTCTTATCACATAGCCACTCTCAAAAGGTTTACTCAGTCTTTACCTTTCTTAGCACTGCTTACCTAAAGCAGTATCAGCTAGACAATGCATAGGTGTGTTGCAGTGCTCTTAAACTGTTTTATGATGTCTGTGACTTTACCCAACTGAAGGTCTTTTTCATAAATATACGGTAGTCCAGTATCTATTGGATCTATTCTGCATCAGGGCCTAAAAGACTTATGGAAGTTAAAACAAAAGGCAGACGTGCCTCATGAAGTTTTGCTTTAAGAAAATGCATTATGTGAACTTGTTTCACAAACTTGGAACTTTATTTCAGCAGCTTAGTTCTGCTGTTCTTTACACACTTTTCCTCGTGTTTGTCTAAGTTACTGCTTTATTTTTTACAGCCATTTGGGCCATTTGACAATAACTCTGTCTTGACCAATCCATCAAAATTGGAGAGAGAAGTAATCTGTCACAAAATGAGATATGAGATCTTTGAGTATCTTAGTTCTGTCTAGATCTGATCTATGTAGGAGCACCCAGGTTATCCATCCTTTCTTTCTTTCTCTCTGTCTTTTTCTCAGTTAAACTGGTGAGAGATCTGGAGGCAAAAGTGACTTTAGAGTCCTGAAAGTCCACAGTGCAGTTCCGGACCTCTGGTCCTGGCACCTGGTGATGGGGCTTTTAACAGGTTTGGTTACCTTTTGTAGGCCTGAAGCCCCTGTAATCCTGTAGGTCACATGCTTTAAACCTTCAATGAAACCCCTAGGTTGACAACCCCTATGCCTAAAACTCTGAGATTACAAAACATGTATGAATTTGGACCAAACTAATATTTAAGGTTTGTCTTACTTATTAACACACACAGCAAAACACAACAATGAAAAATAAGATATGAATAGCATGAATAGTAAGAGATATAATAATTGAGATTTGTTGCCTACTTTAGCTGTTTGACTCTAAAGTGTATAAATAACAAAGAAAGATCCTAAAGCTCTTACAACACTCCAGTGGCACTGACACAGACTGTACTCTTTAAATCTCTCTTTTAATTTTAACATCATGGTGTAACATAGAAAACAAGTACCTTTCAATTATATTCCTATTCTTTCTTATTTTAATTTCAATCAAACATAACCATAATCTTTGTTAAAAAGCTACATATTTTTATCAATAACTACTTATGGCAGAATAAGATATTTAGGTGATGACATAAAAATTGTAGAACACACCTCTGTAGTCTTATAACTGTGCTTATTATTTCAACGGAACTTCTCAGTGGTCATCTCCTTACCCAACTTTACATCATCTAAATGCTAACTTCAGCTTCTTCCTGAGTTAGTCAGTCTATTTCTGACTCAAATCACACTTTTTTTTTTTTTTGCTAGTGAACCAAGGTAGCTTATTTTCTCCACAATACAGAGAGTTCAACTCATTTTGCCGATAAGTTCTATAATTGGAAGAGCGATTTTCTTAAGGATATTGTGAGGAATTTCTGCTCCAAGGCAGACGTTAAAAATTCATGTAGGGGTGAATGTATTATATAGCCTCTATACAGCATATAGCAATTATTTCTTTATGTAGAAATGACCTAAATTCACGAGTGACAGCAGTATTTTTAGAAAATTAAATTGTGAACCTTTCTTCACTGTACATTTTTCTATCAGATATATAAATGACACAAAATTATGTGAGCATAGTCTTAAAAATTAAAATGAAAGAAGACCATTAAGGATATTTTATTGTATTGTTTTAATGTAACCATAGGCAGTTATTTTAGGAATAGCTATCAGTTTGAAAAAGGGATCTTTCTGCAGTTCTTTAATTCAAGCCAGTACTAATTGTTACGTTCAGGCTACCAGTGCGTCATAGCTTTTGTGTATAAACAATTGCACTGTTAAATATGGTGATAGGGAATATCATTTTTATTAATGTTAAAATGTGTTTTACTTTGGATTCTTTCTTTCACTCTAAGTTTGTTTGTTAAAAACATTTTGGACTATAAGTGCATCACAGGGCTTTATTTCACTTGAACTTTTGATCTCAGTAAAGTAGTTCGTCTGACCATAGAAAGAGGAAGTGTTAGCAACGACAGAGGGCAGTTTTACAGGGAAGGGATTTGACTGCAGACAGACACATTTTGCAGACAAGTAAGATATAGAGAAGGGTCGGAACTTTAAACGGTAA
Organism: Erpetoichthys calabaricus; assembly: GCF_900747795.2. Classification (NCBI taxonomy): domain Eukaryota; kingdom Metazoa; phylum Chordata; class Cladistia; order Polypteriformes; family Polypteridae; genus Erpetoichthys; species Erpetoichthys calabaricus. The sequence goes on along the minus strand of NC_041400.2, from coordinate 137,258,151 downwards.
CATTGTGTTTTAAGAAGCAGCAAGTTCTGGACCTTCCACTTGCATAAAAGTGAAGCTTTTAAACCATTGGTTATTCTTGAACTTGCACACCTTGTGAACATGTACTGATGTATTGGTCTGTTGAAATGGGCCTAGGGGTATTCCACAAGCTTTAAAAGTCAGCAATATCAGGAAAGAGAGGTGATAACAACAACAACAACAACAACATTTAATTCTATTGCACATTTTCATACAAATGATGTAGCTCAAAGTGCTTTACAAGATGTCCAAGAATTAGTTACATGCAAAGAAAAACAAATTAAAATTAGATAAGAATAAAAATGCATAAACAGCACATAAAAATAATAAAATGCACACTTACATAAGATATTTAACAGAAATAGAGTCCTTAACTATAGTATTGTTTTTTAAGTCTCTCAGGTAACCAGGAAGGAGCAGAAGAAGAAAGATCAGAACCATCAAAAGAACCATTAAGTTGAGATGCAGCAATGTAACCTTAAGAGACTAAATGCCACACATGTTGGGTGTGTTGGTCAGCATCATCCATGACAGCTCTCAAAATAGCCAGGCTGTATTACTAGTAATTGGCATATCCATTTACTTTTTTTGCTTTTGCTTTTTGGCACATTAAGAATATTTAAGAATGTTCAAATCTATGATGCTATGTCTTGCTGTCTGGGGCGTAGAGAAGAGAGGAGACATTTTCTAATAGGAGAAGTGAAGTACAGTGGCGGTCAGTCACAGGAGAAGTTGGTCTGCAGGCCCAGCTGCAAATACATTGCAACTGTGAGCTGTGTCTTAATTCAGACCAGAAGGGTACAAGGGTAAAAGAAGATGAGTTGGGGTGGAGGACATATGTGTGGGTCTATGGAATAAACAATTGAAAGGATCAGACTCGACACACTTAAAAAGGTTTGGGGCAGCCACCCGTATATTAGCCCTGGCTACAATGGGTTTGTTTTTTAGAGAGATGTGTCTCTGTTGGTTCTGTCCAGACATGAACTGATCAAGGGTTGGAAAGATGGCGGTTTTAAATGATCAGACTGGAAGTGAGGTAGGGGAATCGGAAATGACCATCTTCTGACATCAGTCTAGGTGCTGGAACCAGACGTGACGTCTTCAATGCTGAGTCAGACACGTTTTCCTGCATCTGGTCTGCAGAGATAACAGGAGAAGGTTTACTGCACCCCGCCACCCCCTGGCCTAGCATGGAATTACCTTCGCTTGGTCCATACAATGTCCTCCTACTTGCATGTACGTGACAGTATGTTTTAGGACAGGGTTATCCCAAAACCATTCCACAATAAAATGCAATTGTACTACAAAAATACATCAAGAATAAATCAAAGCATTTCTAAAACATATAAATATATCTTCTTAATGGTCTGTATGCCAATCCTCACAATAACTGAACTTCATTTGATTGAGGCTTTTGTACCAAGGCTCAATAAAGAAAAATCTGGAATTCTACAAAATATTTAACTAATGAAGACACCAGAAGATGACACTGACAGAAAATCTGCCATGTTCTTTTGATGTCCTGAAGAGTCACAGGAAAGTGTTAGACTCAGCATGCCTAGAATGAAATTCGAAGAGTGATGTAAACACATAGTAAGAATTCGACAACCTTACAAAAATTAAATTACATGCTCATCCTACCAATATACATAAAAATTTTACTCTCCAAAAAGCATGAACATGTTTTATTCAAATCAGACAGTTTATGCAGTTAATCAGCAAAGTAAAGAAATCGTACACAAAGTCACATTTTAAACTGTAGCTGGCCTGCAGTGATGTTAAAAGACGGACCTTGTCTGCATATCTGTAGGGATATCTTTTTATTTATTTGGCTTTCTAAAAGGATTCTCTTCATTCATTTTCATTGCTGGTTTAAGCAGCTTTATCGTGGGATGCTGCTCAGTATGGAGTGTAACCCCCTACTGTGTTTTTGATAAGATCAGCACCCTGCTGGTATTCCTGGGCACACTGTCTCTAGCCCACTGAATATTTTGGAGGTGGGGTGAGGGTTGCCTGAGGGTTAGACTATATCTTTAGAACTGCAAAATAAATCAGTGTTATAAAGAGACGTTCAAGGAAATGCTTCTTCCTTTGTCCAAAATTGTAATACTACTACTTCCATTTTGAACAAAATGTAAAGTTAAACCTATTTTGAATAACTGATCTCTGTTCTTTTTTTGTTTGCATATACTATCCCTTCTTGAATATATTCTGTCTGTTCATTCATTATTAAATTTATTAAGCGGTCCATTCTTCTTTCTTTTCTAAACTGACAGCATAGCAGAGTCACACTCATTTTTATTATATTCACTACTTTTTTTAAAACTCTTTTTTCCATTTGGTATCACTTGTTTCACTGTAACTTTTTCTATTTTTCTTTGTCATGCTTTGGCCTCTCTGTTGACCCTTTTGCATGGTGTCACTAAATGTGTCATTTTCATTGATAATTATACAGAAATATGCAGCTAATGTGCTTTATTCATGAGGTCTTATCTTGTCTCATTCTCCCTGTCTGATTTAAAATTGAACAGATCCTAGATTTTAAATTTGTTTTGCCTTTGAAGTCTCCTTACAGGATGTGGTTGTGTGCCATCTTCTGAGTGACTGGTGGTGCTCTCGTTTTGCTATGCTGTCCAGCGCATCTCTGAATTCACTTCTTTAATCTGTAAAATTGGAGAAGCTGGTAATCAATCACAACGGGAAACTAAACCCAGAGGGTAATTTCAGTCCCAGAGGCTCAACCAAAGCTATTAAGTATTCATATTGTTAGATATGAATAAGTGGAGAATTGACTACATGATTTTAAAAAAAGATGACACTTCACTACACCTGAGCTTTTTATATTTTCTCTCAACTTTATTTTCAGTTAAAAGAAGAAGGCGTAATGAACTATTACTGTTAGTGGACTACTTGATTGGTGTGCATTCATTAGTAAGGTTAATGATAATTGTCTTAAAAAGGCACAAAAGCTAACACTCTAACGTAGCATAGAGGAGCTATTTCACAATGACTGATAACCTGCATGGAAGTAAACGTAGACGGCTTTTAAAATGGCATTAAGTTATCAAAGAGTTTTTAGAGAATAATCAGTCACATTACCAATTCTAGAATGTTCTAAAGTATAATAGAGAGGATATTACAAGTCTTTAACGGGTCAGTCTATTACATGGAAGGATTTTTGCCTGTAAAAGATGAGTAAAATTAAAGACTAGAATAATACGTCTGTTTTACGCAGGAAAGACAATTCAACTGAATTCTGGCACCCTAGTGACCAAAGTGTTTTCAGAAAATGGATTGATTAATTAAAAGTATAATAACAGTTACGGTTAATCCACCTGCTCCTAAGACAGTCACTGAATTACATTTCTTGTGTTTTATTATTTTGGAAAATGAATTTCAAATCTGTCCACACAGATTCAATGTTTCAGAGAGATACCTGATTTCCTAACAAGTGATATAGATACAAAATAACATTGGGGAAAGCCGAGAAAACACCACTGATTGAAACTTCTTGAGCAACATTGCCTGGGCTTGAGATATTAAGACTTTTTCTTACATAAAATGTCATTCAGCAAAATAAAACACAAAGTTTCTGTGGCAAGCATACTTAGTAAGACAAATGTAAATATCAAACAGGTAGAAAGGCTCCCATTACTATAGATTCATTTCTAGAACTTAAAAAGTAATTCCAGTTTTGGTAGATACAATTTAGTGATTTATCTCATGTGCCAGCCGTAGTCTTGGATGAACTACAAAGATGGGCTTTATTGTAATCTGCTTACTAATACCAGAGCCGGCCCTAGACAATTTCGGGCCCGAAGCAAACTGATACCGACCCCTGCAGCTAGGGGATCCGGGGCAGAGCTCCGGCCGCCAAGCAATTTCCTGCATTCTGAGCTGCAGAAATGCATTTTCCCAGCATCTACAACCATCACTTTTTGACAATTTCCGTTTGACACTGACAACCGTAACCGTAACACACTGACAGGAGCCAAATTTGCAGGCTGTCAGCGCAGACTGTCGTACAAGGCCCTGAGTGAAGGGTATGAGTGATGGAGGTCGGAGCGGGCCCGCATAAATGTCTTTAGTGACGATACATTAACAGATAAAGCTACATTTTAGCCAGCTTTTGCTGTTTCCACCAGGCAGCACGTGGAGGTAAATAGCTAGGCCAAGCACTTTTTTTTTTTTTTGCTTTTTATATATTTTTTTTATTTTATGAAGATAAGATCCACATTATTTTGTTTTTACATTTTTATTCGGTTTTAAAGCTTGTTTTCATACTTTCGAGATATTCAGATGTCCGTATAAAATAACTTACCAGCAGATACTGAAATCTATTTCACACAAAAGACACTTTTCGAACCTTGGCACTGGCATACTCATGAATAAGTTCAGAATAATCAAGAGATTCGACTATCTCTTTCTCAATTAAAATCAATGCCAGACTATTCAGACGTTCGTGGCGTCATTGGCTTCTGACTCCTCGGAGTTGGATACAGGTTTGTGGGGCTTGGACGGCGTTGCAGTATCTTCGACTAATGGAAGTTCAGTCCTGGTGCTAGTGCTGCTGCTGCTGCTAGAGCTAACCGTTTTCATTAGGAAGCATTGCAAAGCCCCTTTTTGGGTAGAGAACAATTCATCTTTCGCTGCTTTTTCTTTACGTTTTTGAGCACCTGATTTATATTTCTTTGGCGGTGGAATTGAAGACATTTAGAATACAATAATTTCAAGCTGTGGAAATTCGGCAAGGCCTACCTACTATATACAAGACGTTCTTTCTAACAAAATGGAAATATATTGATATGAAGGAAAGTGATGGCTTTATGAAGAGAAGGGCCCCTTTTATTCTCTGTCTAGAATGAAGCGTAAGTGGCCGCCTACTGAGGACAGAGGCACAGATGAGCCGTGGAGGTGGCAACGGGCTCGCGGTCCTGAGTGAAGCGTAATGAAGATTGGAGTGCCGAGTGGAGATGTCCACGTGGAGTAATTAGGTGATGGAATATGTTGCCCATGAATTATATATATAAAAAAATTAGTAATAGAGGTTGGAGTGAAGGAGTCTGTTGCTCCACTAGGCCCTCCGCAGCAGCGTCGCATCACAGGAAAAAAAAAAACCTTGGGCGCAGTGGGCCCCCTCCAGCTGTGGGCCCGAAGCGGTCACTTCGTTCGCTTCGCCCTAAGGCTGGCTCTGCTAATACGGCACACATCAGTCTTTCATAGTACATGCTCACTGAGGACTTTTGAAATAAACTTGCTACGCCATGACATTCAGATGCTGTTAATTAAAGGTTGGTTGTGTTTCAGCTAATGATGTAAAAGGAGACAGCAAAAATTTAAATTTCAGAAAAAGGAAAATAACTTGTTTTTAATACAGCAGTGCAGCATTAGTGCGTCCATGAAACAAGCCAGAGTTCTTGCTAGTTATGGATGCCTTTTAATGCAAAAGTAACAATATATACACTGCTTTATTTAGAATAGTAAGTATGCACAATCAGGGCTTCTAAAAGGAGTTTGAGATCATTTAGAAAGTCTAAATTGTCCTGGAAATGAAATTAAGATAAATATGAAGTAATTAATCTATCACCCAGCATCAATGACTTTGTGGAATGAACAATACAAACTTTAATATAAGTAAGTAAAAATAAAAGATATAGGATATATCTAGCAGGGGATGTACAATAGCTCTTTAACTTACAGTCTTATCCCTTAAAACTACAAACGTTCAGTCAAACCACCCACCAAATCGGAAATGAAGAGACAAGTGAACACTCAAGAAGAAAAGTGCTTCAGACAATAAAATGAGTTTAATTTCTCATGGAAAGCACCTTATTATCAGAATAAGAGTGTCTGCTTCACTGTAGCGAAAACACAACAAAGACATTGCACATGTCCAAGTGGAATTCTGCACATCTTCCATTGTGGCTGTTGATAGGTTGTTTCTGAAAGTATCCAATAACTGGACTAGTTGGAAGGATGGCAGGGCTGTTGAGTGGTGCGTGTTTTATCTTGGTTACTCTACTTTCCCCTTTTGTATTATTAATATGTAGCCTTTGTCAGAATACCTCAAATCTCACAGACTTACCAAAGTATTGTACCATATAACTTCTCCCCACCTTCCCTTCTACATTTATAACCTCAGGCAATTAGGTATAGTAAAAGACAAGCAGGATTTAAGTTACAATTTAAACAATGTATTATTGATAATATTCATAAATAATAACAATATGCAACGTACATCTATATATTGGCAACCATACAACCTGATAACTGTTGATGTGTAGTTTCAGGTGGCAAACAGACTTGTTAGTTAATTAAAATGTCTCTAGTTAAGTCCTCATTTTTGGTCAGCTTTCTTCAGAACAGGCCACATGCCTGTCTCAATATGGCTGCCAAGCTATGATCTTCATTGTGTTGTCCTTTTCAGTTCATGGTGTGACAGAGAGATGCTTCTTCATTGATGTTTGTAAGAGAAAGAGAGGGGTAAAGAAAGCAAATTTATAGATTTCTGTCCAACCCCTAGAGCCAATAGGGCGTCATGGTACTTAAAGGCATCTGATACAAGCCAATTTCCAACAGCCATACTTCAGACCAATGGGGCAGAGAATACCTTCACACCTGCCACGTGAAGCTTGCCAGCTAGGCAGTCTGGCTTTCCTGTGGAGGTTGACTGAGAGACTCCAGCAGAGAATCATTTGCCAAACTTGTTTGAGGCACTTACCTCAACCCTGTCGTAAAATTCACTATCCTGACTTAGTCCTAGGGGCAAACATGAATGCTTCTCACTAATGAAATACTAATATTACATTGCTTTACCAAAGTTACAAATAAAGACATACAAAATATTTATCAACTTGTATGCAAAATTTCACACCACAACAGTGCGGTTGCTACTTTCAAATTTTGTCAATAACTTACATAGAAAAGAGTTCATATTACTGCAGATGATATAATTTCCCAGTATAAATGTTCATTTTTTTAAAAAAAGATAATTTGCAGTTTACTGTAAGTACTGTATGACTACTACTATATGTATCCACCACATTCTACTTCATTGCTTACTTTATCGAGTTTTTGCAACTGGTCTTTAGTCTTATGTCTTCTCTTCTCCTGCTACTTTTTTGTTGCTTGTATCAATTACAAAACAGAAGGTACTTTCATGTATGTGCATCAATACAAGGTAAATATACTGTATGTGCGAATATATATGTAATCTATATGTGCAAAAAAATGTGTAAAAATAGAATGTTGGTCATTTAGTGTATTTTTGCGTTATTCTGTATGTTATATCTAGATCTTAATAACTAAAATGTATGTTTTACTTTGTTTATATTAATGGAGAAACCGGGAGTCTGGGAAAAGAACTGAAGCAGGAAAAGGTGAAAAGTTGAGTTCTCACAGAAATTATTATTTAATAGCAACAACGCTAATTTAAGTAAGTTCCACACAGTCTCCAAAATGGTTGCTCTTGCAACAATGACTTCTGGTCGGCTCCATTCTTATATAGGGAAGGGACCGAAAGACATGGGACATCGAGGAAGGTCTGGAAGTGAGGCCACTGCTCTTTTATAGGCTCCCCCTTTGCTCAAAGGCTAGAGGAAACAGAGAAGTTAGTAATTGCTTTTTGCCAAAACCTTTCCTTAGTTTCAGCTGTTGAACAGAGCCATCAATATACTCCCATAACACATGTGCATGACAACCTCCATGTTCTACCCAGCTTGGACCCAAAAGTCATAAAACACAAGGATTATTGTAGACATTTAAAAGAGAGTGAAACCACAATAATAAAATAATGAGAATGAATGTTTCTTTGGGATTCCTTGCATATTAATGTATTATTAATTGATTATTAATTGATTATTTTCTTGACTTGCTACATAGGCTTCCCCTTCAAATAAAATATTAATATTTTTTATTTGCAGAAATGCATCCAAATCTCCCATAAATGAATCTCAAGAGCTTTTCTAAAAATACCAGTCCAGAATACGTCATGGATTACCCCAGATTTTACTGGTTTAACTCAAGAAAAGCATCACAAAGACAAAAGAATATTTTTGGTGACAGATATCTGCAAGGAAATTTTGAAAGCAGTAGTCACTGTATTTCTCTCTGTCATCTTAATGGTCAGTTTTGTGGTTCACTCAGGTGGCCTGGTTGGATCCTTTATTTTCAGGTATTTGAGCAGGGCGTTTTATGGCCAGGTGCCCCTCCTGAAGACAACTGACATTATTGCCTTTTAGGACACACAAGAGGGGCAGTAATCTTATTGCAACCCTAGGACACAGGTGTGAAGTAAAAAAAAGTAATAAAAAAGAACATTTCATTGGCGCTCACTCTGAGATGGTCAAAGGTGTGGCAAAACACATCGGAGGAACACTGTTTTGGTAGAATTTTAAATGGTATTTCACATTTCTTATTTGTCAGTTTATCTGTTATTGTTAATATATTACAACAGAGTTGTTTTTATCTCGTTCTTTTAATTCAGAATAGTAATAGAAGTGATCCTAATCAAGAACTTTCTGATACTTTTTACCACTGCCAGTCTGTACTGTCTGGTAAACTCAAATTTAGTCGTGCTCCATCTGTGCTGCTTTTCATAATTTGTAAATAGAACAGAAAATGTTGCTAGTTAGCTGACCTGACACAGTCATTTTAACATTGATCTGTTGTTGTATAAATATATGATTTCAGCATAGATTTCAATGTTCTAAAATACTTTTTTATCAAATCATTCAAAAGTAAAGACAGATCAGTTTATTCAGTTTAAATATTTTAATTTATTAAGAATATCAAATATACAGCTTGTGGCATACCTTCAAGCAATTAAAAAAAAAAACTTTGAGCAGTCTAGCTATCAAACAGAGATTTTTTTCCCCCAAGTATGTAGTCTAAAATTGTAACTAAGAAAAAAACAATCTAGCATTCAGTTTTGCACTTTTGTTTTTGACATCTTTCTGTTTTTTTGATGGATTGCTTCAGATGCAGATATCTAACTTTTCACCTGATTTGGAATTTCTTCCTCAAATGTTGCTTAGCGGACAGGTTGCCCACCCTATGCTGCTCAATCAATAATTAAAGGTACGGTGACAAAAGAGACAAATTATAATTTATCTAGCGTGATAGAAAGTGACAAAGGTGATGAAATATGCTGACTATACTTTTGGTCCATGCAAACCATGAACTTTTAATTAATGTTTCAGATATTATGTAGCACTATCTTACATCAGACTTCTAGGGGGAGTGGAAGGAATATGTCATTTCATTGGGCACTTGCCCTCAGCTTTAATGATTCGGATTATTTTCTTTTTTAGTCCTTTATTACATTTATTTTGATAGTTTTCTTGTTCTGCAGTGGGTTGGCACCCTGCCCGGGATTGGTTCCTGCCTTGTGCCCTGTGTTGGCTGGGATTGGCTCCAGCAGACCCCCGTGACCCTGTGTTCGGATTCAGCGGGTTGGAAAATGGATGGATGGATGGATAGTTTTCTTGTTATTTTATATTTATTTTAGTATTATGTTTACATTTTTAGGCCACCATATTTATTACTTTTTGGTTATGACAGCATCTCCATTGCTACCATGTGACATCTAGAAGTTGTGTGTCATTATGTCATTATCCTGTGGGTATGGTTGTGCTCCTCACCTAGTTTTTAAGATTTTTGAATTTAAAATATTTTTTGTGTTGCTAGTGAGTGTTTTTAATAGGAGATTTAGGCTAACGACTTTAGACGATGATTTTTTGCTGTTGTTTGGATATTAGTATTTCAGTTTGTCAGTTTTCCTGGCTTATCATCACTGCCTGTTTATAGGTGTTTGTGCTTATCGCTTCATCTCCTAATTCTGCCAAAAATAATTAGCAGCCTTTCTTCACAATGGTAGTATACATACACCCCTGCATCTGCAATTATTTTATCTTCATCCAGCTCGGCCAAATGCTGTCAATCAGGACAGCTGGTAAAGCCTTACTTTATTTTATGGAGACAATTACTTTGCACCACTTTTGTGATTCCAATTCTAATACTTTGAGAACTTCTTTGGTACCTAATTATAAGGCTATATCTGTTAATGGGAATTCTCATTTGATAACATTCATTCATTCATTTTCCAACCCGCTGAATCCGAACACAGGGTCACGGGGGTCTGCTGGAGCCAATCCCAGCCAACACAGGGCACAAGGCAGGAAACAATCCCAGGCAGGGTGCCAACCCACCGCAGGACACACACAAACACACCCACACACCAAGCACACACTAGGGCCAATTTAGAATCGCCAATCCACCTAACCTACATGTCTTTGGACTGTGGGAGGAAACCGGAGTGCCCGGAGGAAACCCACGCAGACATGGGGAGAACATGCAAACTCCACGCAGGGAGGACCCGGGAAGCGAACCCAGGTCCCCAGATCTCCCAACTGCGAGGCAGCAGCGCTACCCACTGCGCCACCGTGCCACCCATTTGATAACATACTGATCGGAAACCAATTCACTAGTATTGTAAATAAATGGAATAACCTCAATGCAGTTTCTGTGGCAGCCCCACCTATACTTCAAGAAATAATCAGAATTTTGACAGAAGCACTGCAAATGATTTTACTTCATATGTTGTCTGAGAAGACAAAACTCAAAGCAAAACTCACTGCCCTACAGAAGTTGTGAGAGTGTGCCTAGTGAACAGAGTTAAGGCAGCACTAAATAACCTTCTGTTTCAGAAAAGGAAGTTTTAGCCAAACCACAAGAAAGACAGATATTGTTTGCACATAGTCTTTTCTTTTGTTCCATCAAGTAAACCAGGTGGGTACAATCTGACTTCACATCAAAAGAAATGCAACTTGGAATTTTGTGCTTTGCACTCCAAATAATTTTCATAGAATAGATTTCTTGTAGCCTCCTGTCATAGACGCTTAATCAAAGTTGCTCTTCCATGTTTATCTGTAGGTTGTGTGGAACAACTTTTAGAGAATTAATCTTGTTGGTAAATTTGTCTGCTATTCTTTCACCCATGAAAAATGGGAATGCTCCGGGCCTGAATAAGATTCCTTTGGAGCTTTATTGAATTTTCTTTTTAATGTTTCTATTGTCATGGATACTTTATATGTCAGTTGGTGACTCATTGCTCTCTTCCAGTATAGTTTAAATAATTTAATGATTATGTTTTTACAAAGGTCTCTGTCAATAAAGTCACATTTTAAATTTACTTGGTAAATATCACAATTAGCTTTGGATAAACCATGTAGATACATTCACATTTTACATCTGAATAACTTCAACTTACCGAGGGTCCACTTATCTATAAATTTAAAGGGGCCCCACTTAATTTAGACATGCTGTACCCCTCCAGTAAGTGAAAAATACATCAGCATGGTAAGCACACTACATTTATTGTTCTTCTTAGCAGTGATCTTAACCAATGTTAATGTACAATACACATTTCCCTTTGAGAGACATATGCATCGTTAGTCTGAAGGTATTTGGACATATTGTGTGTTACTTTTTGTCCTTTTTCTCCCATTGGCTTTTAGATGCATTTATATGTAATGCTTGAATCATCTGTTGTGATAGCCAAGTTTTCCTGTCTGCATAAAAGAACTCTCCCCCATTAACCAATTTTATTGAAATGTGGCTCACTTATTCTTCAAAGAAATTTGTCAAGACAGTTAAGTTTTCATTGAGATATCTTGAACGGATCGTGCTGTACACAGTTTTAAAAAAGTGAAAAGAACTGACAAATTGCAAACCAATGAATTATATAAAAGAGAAACATTCTCTGTGACTTCAACTACATATTAGTTTAGGGTATCAATTTTACCTTGACAGCAGTTACACCATTTGTATATTTTCTTCCTTTTCACTTGCAAATGACTGTTGATGGCAAACAGATCATCAGTACAAGTTAATGAAAAAGAAACAATCTGCATTTGCAGGGTTCAGTTACTTGCTGTCACTGGCTGCTCGAGCGCATGTGGGATATCAATCCTTGATCAGCAAATCCAGCTTAGTGCATGCAGAAAACTAAGCACACATCTCCCTCCTCCTGAATTCATAACAGGTACATTAAATGATCTTACAAAACATACAAGTATAAAATACAAGTAAGGAAAACAAAGGGTTCAATGTGAATGAAGTACCATGTGGCATGTAAGCTGTTGTGCACAGAGTAAATAAGCATTTAGTCAGTACTCTTTACCATCTACTAAACCAAGCTCACAGCTCCAGTATCTTCAGATTATGATGATTCACTGTTTCAATGGCATGATGAAGTACAGGGGTAGCCAGACATCCAGGTGACAGGGACAATCTGGATTTCAGGCCTTGCACCCCAATAATTAACTGAATAATATCAAAATGTTTTAACTGGCTACTCATCTAATAAAACATTTCTCCACTGAAAAACAAACCTCCTCACAATATATTTAGAACATCATATATGAAACTCCAAGGGGGTTATACACGTATTATAGCACAGTCAAAACTCAGATGGGGAAAGCTTAAGAACTTGTGTTAAAATTGAACAACATCATGAAAACGACTGAGGAGCTGACAAAAACAGACAACATTGCCATTTATTTGTTTCTGCTGCCCTGAACCCTTGCTGTTAATGATGAGATAAAGCAGACATTAAACAAATGAGGATGGGCTTTATATGTGACCATATGTGCTAAAGAAGTGTCCAGGTTTGGGACTTTAAAAATCTGGTCACCCTATAATTTAACATCAGAGTGCCACATTCACCTGGCATCTGTAATGGTCACCCGCCATAATGAAGTTTGTCTTTCACTTCTGTTATTCCCTAACATTTGTCATAACTAAATAGCTTTGCAAGTCCCATCTTACAAAAATTACAATGGACAGACATCTTCAGGCAAAAAAATAGTTACTTGCAAAGTTTCTTTTTTTGATTACATTTTTATTTAGGTTATCTTAATTGCCAATTGCATGTTTGCTGATGACATTGTGATATGTAGCGAGAGTAGGGAGCAGGATGAGGAAACCCTGGAGAGGTGGCGATATGCTCTAGAGAGGAGATGAATGAAGGTCAGTAGGAACAAGACAGAATACATGTGTGTAAATGAGAGGGAGGTCAGTGGAATGGTGAGGATGCAGGGAGTAGAGTTGGCGAAGGTGGATGAGTTTAAATACTTAGGATCAACAGTACAGAGTAATGGGGATTGTGGAAGAGAGGTGAAAAAGAAAGTGCAGGCAAGGTGGAGTTGGTGGAGAAGAGTGTCAGGAGTAATTTGTGACAGACGGTCATCAGCAAGAGTGAAAGGGAAGGTCTACAGGATAGTAGGTAGTGAGACCAGCTATGTTATATGGGTTGGAGACGGTGGTACTGACTAAAAAATAGGAGACAGCTGGAGGTGGCAGAGTTAAAGATGCTAAGATTTGAATTGGGTGTGACGAGGATGGACAGGATTAGAAATGAGTACATTAGAGTGTTGGCTCAGGTTGGATGGTTGGTGAGAGGTGAGATTGCGTTGGTTTGAACATATCCAGATGAGAGATGCAGGGTATATTGGGAAAAGGATGTTAAAGATGGAGCTGCCAGGTAAGAGCAAAAGTGGAAGGCCTAAGAGAAGATTTATGGATGTGGTGAGAGAGGACATACAGGTGATGGGTTTGACAGAACAAGATACAGAGGACACGAAGATATGGAATCAGATGATCTGCTGTGGCGTCCCCTAATGGGAGCAGCCAAAAGAAGAAGAAGAAGAAGAAGAAGAATTGCCAATTACAAATTGTCACTGAGTGTTAATATGGGATGTGAGTGCATGTGTATGCATGTGTTTATGTGCGTGTGTGTGTGAGTGAGTGTGATTAACTACAGTCCTGTCCAAGTCTATTTCTAGCCTTGTGGTGAGATAGCCTTTGGAACCTGCAACCATGAAATGGAGTGAGCGCATTCTAGAACCTACCTACTAAACTCAGTTTATTGAGTCCATTGCACAACCCTCAAACTCACCTGAATGTTACACCATTCATGCATTTTCTAACTTGTTAGCATTTATTTTGTCCTTTTTGTTTTAAGTTTTGGCAGCACAAAGCAGTGCCACAGACATTTGTGTCAATAGATTCCTGACTTCATGACTTCACCTCTGCAATGCGCAATGTGAATGTGATGCATTCCTGAGCAAGTATTTGTTTAAAGAAAGAAAGAAAACTTCTTAGAAGCATTGTAAACTTTATGTTTACAATAAGCTCCTCATTTAAGTGAAAACATCCTGCTTTAAGGAAAACCTGTCTTTCTGAGAGTTTGAACAGGCTTAATTCATTAAACATTTCTTGATAGCTGACTCCTTGATCTGGAATGCATTCTATCCCGGTTATTGAGGTACGCCTGTGTGTCCTTAGTGACCATTGCAGAACAGTAAAGGACTACTGAGTCGTCCAACGAATCCTGTTCTTTCCTTACAATATGAGTTTCTGTTGCTTTCAGAGTTGATGGCTATAAATTCTTCCTTTATTTAGGATTATCGATTTGCCTACCACTACAATTCAAACAAAAAAAGCAGTATAGCAGCCTTTAAAGAAAAAGGATCATAACTCATCCCACTCCTGTTCACCCTCATACTTGAGTGACTGTTCATAGTGATCCATATTTTGCTGGTCATTAATCTCAGTCTTGAGTAAAAGCTGTCTTGAAAGGGCAAAAAAATTAACTGAGCTTAAGTCCTTTCAATAAAAACCAACTAATCTAATTTATGCCTGAAGCAGAAAAAACATTCTGACAGACAGTTCTCCATATAAGTAAGATCTAAACTGAAAAAACATGACATATGAGTAATGAAAGATACAACGTTTCAATAAATATGCACAATTAGCAAAAAACCTTTAAAAACACATAGAAACATACTTTAAGCACAGTAGATGCAACCCACATGTTCTTTACAATAACAGAAGTTTTAATTCTGAACAAGAATAATGTGGATGGCATGGTGATGCAGTGGTAGCACAGCTGCTTCGTAGTAAGGATTCCAGGATTCATGTACCTGCCTGCTCCTTGTGTCGAGTTTGACATGTTCTCCCCGTGTCTGCATGGGTTTCCTCTGGGTGCTCCAGTTTCCTCCCACTGCCCAATGACAAGCAGGTTAGGTGAATTGGCTTTGGTATATGGGAATGTGTGTGTTCGCCCTGTGATAGACTGGCACCCTGTCCAGGATTTCATCCTGCTTTGTGCTAGCTGGGATAGGCTCCAGCAACCGTGGCATTCTTGGCCGGGATTACATGGATTAGAAAATGACAAGCATAATGTCTGAGCTATAATGTTTTTTCCTTGCTTTGGAATGACTGCTTCACTCAATGAGTTTTAACACATGTGAAAGAGGGATACTTAGCTAAAGCTTCTCCCCTCATCTAAGGCAGTCTTATAATTTGTTATATATGAACGTTTTTACAGAATGGTCCATAAAATTATGAAGTTTTAAGATTGTTTTGTTATGTTTCACATTCCTTTGGGGGTACCATTGTAGTACTATTTTGTGAATGGGTGGGCATTAAGATTAATGCTATTTTCAGATTTTTTTTTTGCATGGGCGCAACAGTTCATTTCTAGGGTTTGTGATTCCATAAGGTCAGCAACAATCCATCCCAAGAATAATTGCAAATAAAAAAAATTACTATCATTATTTTTTCTGACTTCATTTTCTGGTTAGTGTTTGGGTTTTGACAGTAGCTAGTCTGAGTTTCTGGTTACAACCCTTTTTGCATTCGAAATTACAATCCAGCTACTTGTCTGTTTATACGTCTTTTCTGTGCAGGTTTCCCTGCCAGTACACACAGCACAGTGACAAATCGTTTGGAAATAAATCCAACTCATTGCAGAAGACTCCTGTATTCTATGCCATATGAAAAGAAGTATTAGTTTAAGGTTAGGTTTTCTAGGTCTGGAATAATTTATTGCTGTTTCATGTAAGCACTCACTTCTAACAATATCTAGATGTCTAATGTTCTTTTTGTCCTTTTCAAAACTAACCAAACAATACTAACAGGGTCAGTATCTATTTACATTGTCATATACCTACAGTAATTGTAAGCAGAGTGGAACAGTCATTGTACTCAAAAAATCCAGTTTGTCCTGTAAAAATAAACTCAAAAGTAAACGGCTAAAGGTTTAATAGCCTCAGGGCTTCTCTACGCAAAGTTCAGCCATGTTGATCTTTGCTTTGACTCCAGACTGAAGGCTCAGATTAGTTGTGTAAATACTCCTCTTTCTGATCAGTGAGGCTATTTAATGCATCGTATTTGCTGTTTTTCACGCCTAATATAAACAAAGGGTGCCCAAAAAAGGAATAGGTTGCAGAGTTCCTCTGAGCTGACCGTTTTTTTGCAGACTCTTTTAACAGTGAACACCATCCTAGAGAGACTTTTATATTAAGAACTACAGTCAATGTGTAAGAGCCATTTGCTAGTTATTTAAGTTATATTAAATGTTTGCCTATATATTAGTTCATACTCTATGGGGGGGCTCTTATAACCCCCACAAAGTGTATTGAATTGGTATATTCGAACTATTTCTTGTCCCTCTGACTATATCTGCTTCAGTTAGTGACCTGTCTTGCCGTGAGTAAGGCATGGAGGGCACACAGTTTTAAACTGTGCCTTAACCTGCCCAATAGATTGTAACGCAACGTGCTGTATTGAACGTGCAGTGCCGTACTAAAAGCATACTGAAGGCGAAGTAAAGCACCTTTAAGTATAGAAACAACTGAGGTTTGACAAGATAAGCTAAGTTTAGTTTTTTGCCTTTTATTCTATACGTGTAACAACCCTTTTCTTTATTTTTGTGTGGACTGTTTGTTTTGAATTTTCACCAAATCTTTTAAAACAAATTTTTAGACTGAGAGATTTCTTTCGGTATGTGTTTGACCCGTGCTTGATCCTGCCTGACTTACCAGCAGATACACAATAGTTTTACTAATGTATTTCAATATAATTACAGGCAATATGAATAGCTTACTCTGCAACTCAAATTGTTAAGAATCAGAATCAGAATTAACTTTAGTGGCTAATGTGTACTAGGAATTTGTCTTAAGTAATTGTGCAACATACAAGGACAAACACAGAATACAAAAGATAAAAATAAAATGACAAAATATGACTCCAAATTATATATCGAGCACATCTGTCTCACTTAAAATTGTCCAAAATGTTTCCAGGGCAAGATCCAACCTGCGAACGTTGCAATCAAGCTCCTGCTTCACTGAGCCACATGTTTTGGATGTGCACCAAATTAACATCATTCTGGGCCAAAATCTTCTAAATGCCTTTCAGACAGCTTGGATATCACAATTCCTCCTAACCCACTAACACCTGTGTTTGGTGGACTTCCAGATGGGCTTAAAGTGGAGAAGGACAAACAAACTGTGATCGCCTTCACTACACTATTGGCACGTAGACTTATCTTGCTCAACTGGAAGAATCCATCCATCCATTATCCATCCTGCTATATCCTAACTACAGGGTCACGGGGGTCTGCTGGAGCCAATCCCAGCCAACACAGGGTGCAAGGCAGGAAACAAACCCCGGGCAAGGCGCCAGCCCACCGTAGTGGAAGAATCCTAACTCTCCTATTCTAAGTCTGTGGGTAACTGATGTTATATATTATTTGAAATTGGAAAAAAAACAAATTCTCACTTAGAAGATCTGTACAAAACTTTTTCAAAACCTGGCAGGATCTAATCAATAACATTTTAGAATAAGCATTTAAACTGAGGAAGCAGATTCTCTCCCCTCTTTTTTTTCTTTTTTTGTTTACTCTATTTATCCTTATTCATTTATTAATTTATCTATTTACTTATTTTACTAGCTTAAAGTTTTACTGTGCTGGCCTAGCTCTCTTTCTCAGGGGTGGGGGTTGATTTGTTTTGAACCTATTTTGATAAAACTTGAGTTATTTGTATGGAATGTTATTTGATTTTAATAAAATCAAAAAAAAATATGATGCAGCAAACAAGGGCAATACTAAAAATAAAGAGATAAAGTAGGATTAAAAAAGTCCATACAGTTTAGTGCGCAGGTATACATAGATGCTGAGTAGAAGCTCAGACCTGATTAGTAAGAATAAATGCACATGGGAATAAAACTGTTCAGGCGACGTGTTGCTTTAACTTTCCCTGCACGAGAACGTTTGCCGGAACAGGTGATGCCCTGGGTGAGTCAGATCAGCAATGACCTTTGCAGCCCTCTTTCTTACCCTGGACTCATATCGGACTTAAATGTGCGGTTAGTCACAGCCTATGATCCTTTCACAGGCTTTGATGATGTGTTGCAGATTGGCCTTAGCCTGGACGAAACCAGACAGTCACAGATGAGGTCAGAGTGGACTCAATGATATCTGTGTAGAATTGGACCAATATTGCTTGAGGGAGATTGAATTCCCTCAGCTGAAGCAAAAAAGAACATTCTCTGATGGGCTTTCTTAATAATGAATGTGATTTTATTGTCCCATTTAAGTTTTTGTAACAGCACAGTCCCCAGAAACTTAAATGAGTCTGTCATCCCAAAGGCTGAACCATTTATAGTAAATGATCGGTGAGCAGGTTACTGTTTTCCAGAAATCTAAAATCACCTCTTGAGTTTTTTTAGTGTTTAAGAGCCAAATTATTATGGCTGCTCCACAATGTCAGATGTTCCACCTCTTGTCTGTATATGGACTCATCATTGTTTGAAATAACGCCTATTAGTGTGATGTCATCTGCAAATTTAATAAGTTTGACAGCCAAACAACCAAAAGTACAGTCATTTATATAAATGAAGAAGAGTAGTGGGGAAAGGACACAACTCTATAGTGCACCAGTGCTAAGGGTTAATGGATCAGACATGTGTGTGCCTAACCACACATGCTGTTCTCTGTCTATTATGAATGCTTTTGTGAACGTCTAAGATATTTCTGGATTTTTTTCTCATCTTTAACAATATTAACCATATGTCTGTTGACCCACGCTAAACTCAGTCTGTGTTAATTCAGCCCATTATGAGGGAGGTGAAAGTTTACATGACTGTCTTCTGTAATGAACTGATTTTATGTCCAGGGTTGGCATCCACTTTGCACCCAGTGCTGCTAGAATAAGATCTAGAGTCCTATAATCCGATATCTGAATAAGAATATTTAGAAATTTTGAGTTGGATAGGTTGTGCATGAGTATGCCTTGCAATTGATAGACATTCTGTTCCTGACCTTCTGTGTGATATTACCCAAATATCCAGTGACTGTGTATAATCTCATAATCTTATATAAATGTCTACGCATGGAAGTGTGTCTATCTGTCTGTCTGTCCAGCCCAGAAGTGAGAGGTGGAGTCGGGGTAAGGGCTGCACCTCCGAGGAAACAGAAAACTAAAAATCTACACGTGGAAGTGTGTGTGTCTGTCTGTCCGGCCTGGAAGTGCTAAGCTACTACAGCATGAAGCTCAGAGAACTGGCAAGCCAGCCCCAAGTTAACAAGTCGGAAGGAAAAAAAGTGACTCTGTTGCCAAAGTAAAAGAGGAAAGAGCGCAACTTTTACACAAGCGAGATGAGCACGGCAAAACAGTATCCCTTTTACTTTTCCTCCCGCCGCTAATACACAAGTGAGGCGCGCACGCTGCAAAATGAAACCTAGGAGAGAGATGCCCAGAGTAGTTCCTTTCAATTACCTGACATCTCTGCATTTCAATTTTTTTTTGACGATTTCAATAGTTTCTAGGACAGCACAGGCTTACACAGCTATATGATATAATGGTTCTGAAAATAAACAAATGTCTAATTTGAGTTCAGTAGTGCTGCTGTGAGTTATTATGGCCAATGACAGTTGAATAAGCTTTCAAAGCAGTACAATATAGTTTTGCTTTTTTCAAAGATTCTAGTAAAATCTATTAGTTACCATTTGTCTATTCCTAAACCTTTTAGTAACTATGCTATTAAGAATAATAAATGACCATTAAAATAATAAGGCTCTTGATATATGTTACTGTCATTTTGCATTGCTTTATATAATGTTAGAAAGACTTATAATATGTTTTGTAATATGCAGATGGTGAATAGCTGCTTGTAATACATCACTAAGGTATTCTATTTTCATTTCTGCCCCTTTACCTAAACAGGTCAGAGTCTACTGTTTTGACTGGCAATACTATTTGCAACCTTTGCTTTTATCTGACATGTTCCCCGTACAAGATAATCCTTCATTGCTGACCTGCTCTTTGTCTTATTGAGCTTTGATAACCTTCAACCTCTACCAGCATTATCCATATAAATAATCCTTCATTGCTCGAGTTGCTTAATTTAATTCCTTCTCTTGCTTGTCCTGAATTTATCCAACAATCTGTGAGACAATCAAACATTTTCACTACCTTTTTTCTTCTAATATTGCCTTCTTCGTCTACATCATTTCAAAAGTGTAGAATCCAAAGTCATTTCTATTAGAACATACTGAATGTTTAGATCTCCTGCATCAATTAATTTCGAGAAGCAGCCTGTATGGCTGTGATTATGAAATATCTGAACTTTGTTCTTTCTTATTTTAAATGTTTACTATTTTGTCGGTGGACCCTTACTAGTTTGTCTGTTGAGCCAGTCAGTCCAGTGTAAAACAAAATACAGGAACAAGACAAAGAGTTGGGGCACCGTGTAACCATTTAGGCAAACCTCATATAACTGACGGAAAGTAACAAAAGGTTGCAAAATATCAAGACATCTTTTCACACTGGAATCAAAAGATAGATTGACTCAAAAAGGTGGCGAAACCCCTTAAGTAGAAGCCAGACCAGAAGGGATGAGGTAAGGGAACCATGACCCAGAAGTGATGTCACTGTTGCTGCCAGTCATCAGATCAGTAGGGGAGAGAGAAGGAGAAGCATTAGGCAACAGTGCCAACCCTTGACTCAGTTTGGAATTACCTTTAGATTAGCCCTCAAATATTCTGCTAAGCGCATGTGGGTGTCATCATTCTGTGTGATTTTAATTTTCCCCTACATGTACATGTAAATTAAATTATTTAGTTTAGGGACTAAAATAACAGAATGTTCAATTTTTGTTAGGATTCCTTTTCTTTACATTTTAAAATGAATGGTTTTTCATGGAATTACCCTTGCTGTACACAATCCTCCAGTAGTGATAGTCTTTAGAGTAACAGTGCTCATAGATTTCAATACAATTAAATGTTAAGAAAATGTATGCTAGTCCTCTGGAAGATGACATTATATTTGATTATGTAAAGACAGCAGCCAGTTAGCAGATAAATGATTTTGGGGCCTCTAAAGAAGATAGCGAATGTCACTGATGTATAAGACAAGCAGGAATTCATGCAAGAGCATTTGACTTCAATGGTCCAAGGATTTTGTAGAGCTACTTAGAACTTTACAGGATCATGAGTCTTGGTCTTATCCTGGCAGCACTGGTTTTAAACCATGATCTAAAGCTGGAAAGGACACCAGTTCCTCAAAGGTCACGCTAATGTACCCACCTACATAGGGACAATTTACAACTCAGCCCAACTTGTATATCTTTGGGTTGGTGGAAAACAAACAAATAGACAGAATGTGCAAATTACCATTAATCATATTTGGGCCTGGATTTTAGAGCATTAGAACCCAGACCTTTCATAGAAAATTGAAATCTGTAAAGATTGTACATTTTGGAAGATTTTGACAAATTTGACAATAACTTATTATATTTTTTGACTTAAAAAGGACATGACAAGGTCAATACTTGTTGTCAGTTAAATATTAGAAGTTTATGTGCGAAAAAGTGTTTCATGCTGTTTTTGAAAGCTTCATGTCTCTTTTGGAAGTTCTTTTATTAAACAAGCCTTGCATTAAATGTCAGTAAATTACAAAATAGCTTCCTGTCCAGAGGCAAATTACTTGGCATCAGTGCAGCCTGCATTATGCGGCTTCTCTTGGCAAAGGCAACAGGCCTGGTGGCCTGGTTGTATTATCATAAATTATATGCACCTCAAATAAAGTTAAAGTGAAAGACAGGGCCATTTTGTTCCTTCTAAGTTGCTACACCTGGCAGATGCCTAATCCATGCAATTAACCGCCATTGATTGCACTCCGTTTTTTTAAAGAACACAGTGATAAGTATGTTAGAATATTTCCAACAAAATTAGATAAATAAATAAAAGTGGTGTAAAATGTATCAAAAAATAAATACTAAAAAATTATATGTGAGCTTTAAATAATTAAATGTGTTGCAGAATATATGTATTTTGTTACATATTTCTTTATATTTTTTTAAATAATTTCTTCCTTATTCATTTCAATGCGATTGGGCATTGGGAAAAAAACGTATTTTTCACCCACCAATGTACAAAGGCTTAGTGATTTGTTGAGTAACTCTAAAAGACCCACAATGCTTTGTGGCACATTTAATTATCTATAGACCCATATAATTTTGTTATTATAGGTTTATTGTAACATTTCACAATGCATTTATTTATTTATTTCATTGTCACAGAAATATTTCTCCATCAATATCTGCCCTGGATAACAGCACCACCAGTTTGTCACAGTGCTGAAGTTAGTCAATTGAGGAGATTTCCTTGAAAGTAAAAGAAACATTAGTACTGGCAAAAGCCACCAGGAAGACAGGTGGGAGATGAGATATGAGTGTTTTGTTGGGGTATTTAAGAGATAGGCATGTGGGTGAGGCTATTAAGTGGCTGTTTTTTTATGACCACTGGAAAAGACTAGGGATCAAGAGTAGAATTTAAGATTTATGGTGTGAGACGTCACCTGAACACCATCAGAGTAACACCAGCAGGGTCATAAAACACAGTCCCGTACAGCACACAGTCCTCCCGCACCAAACACCCATAAAGTACGGGCCTCTCCAATGTCTGTGGGCCGCCTTTCTTCCTCCTGTCGCTGGAGCTTCATCCACCTCCAGCTCCAGGCTCTCGCTCTCTGACTGTAGGAAGGCAGCCCCCTTTATAGTCACCCGGACATGCTCCAGGTGCTCGCTGACATACTTCCTGGTGTGGCAGAAGTGCCGCATGAGCACCCAGAAGCACTCCGGGCATCGCGGGAAGGTCCTTCCTCCACCTTCACCTCCACCTTTGAGCCTCCCTGCTACTTCCCCGTGGTCCCCTTGCTATCCAGGGCGGTTGCCCCCTCAAGGCCTGGGGGATGTATAGATCTCCTTCCTGTCCTTCCAGGTGTCCCAGCTGGGCCTGGCCCCCAGCTTCCTGCCACAATGGAAAATAACAAAGGTAAGGATGGAGCAAAAAAAGCTTCATTATTCTAGAACAAGGAGAAGTCAAAAGATGAAAAGAAAAATAAACATCAAATTTAAAAATACTAAACTACATTCACAGTCAAAGCATTTGTTGATGAATGTCCTCACGGTAACTTGTTTCTCTTCCCCTAACTATCACTAACCTATGAAGTTTGTTTTGAATCTACTCCAGTACTTGAATATATGCTGCTGGGTGCCACCATCTTTTATAGGTGTGGAGTGATGACACATAATATCATATACTCGCCACCTCATGTGGATAGCAACTAACATAGCAACCACAAACAACAACAACAACATTTATTTATATAGCACATTTTCATACAAAAAATGTAGCTCAAAGTGCTTTACATAATGAAGAAAATAAAAATAAAAGACAAAGTAAAATAAAAGACAAACACAAACAACATGATCATGGCCATCTGAAAACTAATATTGACGAAAAAGCCACAGCCAACAGTGCATGGAGATGACTTCATTGTTAAAATGATGAGAAAATATTGAGGAAGAAATGAAAAAACATTCTAAAAATGAACTAAAGTGGAGAATCTTGCTCATTTATTTATTTATTTTTAAGGAGTGTAGGTCTCCAGAACTGTGATTATGTCTGACTTTGCCTATGATTTTATGTTATAACCGACTATACATCCCCCAGAGGTTTATTTTCTCCAGGGATGATGCTAACCGGGGGACAAAAATATCCCTTGGATTGTTAAGCTCAGTCTTCTAAATAGGTGCAGGAGGTCATGAATCCAGAGGAATCTCATATTAGAGCTACTGCTTTTCATCTTGCTGCAGAGTCATTTAAGAAGTTTTAAATGTCTGCTGATAATGTTGCCTACACAGATGCCATGGGAAGTGTATAGGACACCGCAAATAGGAAAGACAGCCCTATAAACAGGGTTGAAGAGTCATGAGTCACCATTGGCGTATCAGGAAAAGCAGGTTTGAAATAGGAAAGATATACATACAGTTATGAACTAAGAATATAGACACCTCATATACTTTTAATTCAGTGTCCTAAGTGGTATGTCTAAAATATTTGTTATCTGAGTCAATGGAAGTAATTCCTTCAACTTAATATATTAAGCAAAGACTTTAAAAAAACAACCTATAGGATGCTAGATAGTTAAAAGAGAATTACAGAGAGATGATTTTAGTTGAATAAATTAAGTAACTGCTATCCATACATAACATTTCCTGACTCACTCATCCAAACTGAGATTCATGGAGGGCAAGTTTTGGTATCATGGCAGGAACTAACTCTGAACACTCTCATGCACACAGCCATAGTCCCTCATAGGAGCCAAATTAAAGTCACAAATGGGGTCAACATCCATATTTTTGATGTTAGAAAAATAGCTACACATAAGCAGTGCTAAACATTATGTTGCTACGTCATCATGTAACATATCAAGTTCAAGTTAAAATGTTCTGTAATAATCTAAGAAAAAAGCATAAAAACACTGCTAATGTTCTTTCAAGTTCCTTTCAAATATTGAAAATAATAATGGGAAAAATTACACTATGAAACTATGAAGGATGAACTCTTATCTTGTCTTATTTATGTTGTGTGTTTGAGAGCTGACAACCAATGAATGCTCATGAAGAAGTACATTACATATAATGAATTGGCAAGGAATGCAAAACATGGGTGTATTGGACCTCACACACAGAAGATAAGCTTTTCTGTCCGATGTCTCATATTTTACATACTATAACAGAATGGTAAATAAGCTAAAAAGAACACAGATTGTGGCTGAACATGTCGTAGCTGTTAACCCTTCATATAGTGCTGGCAGTATGCTATTGGCTGTCAGAAATAAGGAGACAGCATGACTTTTGTAGAAGGTCATCCATCACTCAGCTGGTGAAAGAGACAAGGGCAGCGATTTTCAGTTGTTTAAATTGACAAGGTCTGGTGACAAAATCATAGACAGTAGTCAGTAAATCTGGCTTACTCTACAACTAGAAGTTGCGTAATGTGACTGTATCCTAAAAGTGACTTTATTCTGATTTTGCATCATATTAGATTTTTTTTTTGACTACTCCAATCAGTTTTGTGAATCTTCCAAATCTGAGATGAGTGTGTACAGATATGTATCCTGAATGTGCCTCCATCTACAAAATGAATAACAACAGATGCAAACTAATAGCTGGGTGCTCACATTGTTTTAGTGAAGGATGACTGTGAATCTCTGGACATGAGACAGGGCTTGATGTTATGTGAATTTTGCATACAGTTGATAAATATTTTGTTTGTCTTTATTTGTAACATAGGCAAAGCAATGTAATATTAGTGAGAAGCATTCATGTGCCCCCCCCCCCCCCCCCCCCCCAGGACTAAGTCAGGAAAGTGAATTTTATAACAGAGTTGGGGGAAGTGCCTCAAACAAATTTGCTAAATGTTTCTCTGAAGTCTCTCAACCCCCATAGGAAATCCAGGCTGCCTAACTGCCAATCTTTACCTTAACATATGGTTTTGGGGGCAGGTGTGAAGGTGTTCTATCTATGATCTGAAGTATGGCTGTTTAGAATTGGCCTGTATCAAAAGCTTTTAAGTACTATGACACCCTATTGGCTGTAGGGGTTGGACAGAAAACCTATAAAATTGCTTGCTTTACCCATCTCTCTCTCTCTCTTACCAAACTGATGAAAGACCATTTCACACCATGAACAGAAAAGAACAACACAATAAAGAGCTCCGCTCGGCAGTCATATTGAGACAGGCATGCAGCCTGTTCTGAAGAAAGCTGACCAAAAATGAACAAGAGACATTTTTAAGTAACTAACAAGTCTGTGTGCCGCCTGAAACTACACATCAACATTAATCAGGTTGTATGGTTGCCAATATTCTAATGTACTTTGCATATTGTTATTATTTATGAATATTATCAATAATATATTATTTAAAGTGTAATTTAACTCCTGCTTGTCTTTTACTACACCTAATTGCCTGAGGTTATAGTTGTAGAAGGGAAGGTGGGGAGAAGTTATATGGTACAGTACCTTATAAACAGTAGAA
Source organism: Erpetoichthys calabaricus (assembly GCF_900747795.2). Lineage (NCBI taxonomy): Eukaryota > Metazoa > Chordata > Cladistia > Polypteriformes > Polypteridae > Erpetoichthys > Erpetoichthys calabaricus. The sequence continues at coordinate 137,231,897 of NC_041400.2, read as the reverse complement.
AGTCTGTGAGATTTGGCACTTGGGTTTTGGAGAGGTTTTAACCCACACTTTCAGGAGGCAATTACCATAAAATAAAAAAAGGACACACAGGCATTGACAAAAAATAGAAGGATAGCGCAGGAAGACAGGAAAGGGAAAAGTTATTTCTGTTTCGATTTTCTGACCTTTAGCAATAGTGCTACTTCTATTGTAACGTTTTATGGAATTTGGGTTGGTGCAGGTAATAAATAGTGAAGGCAATTAGCAGAGTAAAATCCATGCAGGAGATTGGGTTACAACTAGCACATTGGAGTGGAGTGGCACTAGTGGCCAAGCTGTTCCAATGAAAACCCGGAAACAAAGATTGAGTGTTGGCACCAGGTCGACAACCAAGAAGATGAGATGGACAGAAACTGCTTTGTCACCTTCAATTTTGCAGACCTGCCTACATAGCGGAACAAATAAAGAAGCTAGGAAAAGACGACAAGCAAAGACTAAAGACAAAGACATGAAGAAGAACTGAAGAGACAGCAAGAAAAAGACGCTTACTGGGGTTTAAGTGAGTAACACGTCCACAAGCCATGCAATAATAAGGCTAGTCACAATAGCTATAGTTTAAAAGGAAAGGTTTGTTCATTACTGCAGCAAATTTATATTCCAAGGGGTGGAAACTGAACAAACCAGTTAGAAATGCTAAAATAAGGGGATTAATTTTGGTCTTATAAAGTGTAGATTCTGGGTATTAATTAATTAAGTGGGATAATTAATACTATTATTAAGAAAAAGGTATACTAAGAAAATTGGTGAACTTTTCAAAAGAACAGGTGCAGCTGGTACATTTGCAAGTCATATGGGCTCTGATGCTTAAGTAAAGTCTAATTGGGAAAATACGGAAGCCCTGCTGCGGTTGTCAGCTGTGGTACAAGGACAGGACCAGTGGGCCAATTCTGAACTGAGGTGTTTAGCAGTTAGTATGCATATGGTGAGCAAACAACTCTAGGGGTGGCCTACAGGGGTGAATGATGAGAGTTGCATAGCTGTGATGTCTCATGGCGGTGATGCCAGCTTATACTGGTAAAGACTGATGGCAGTCAAAGTTTACACCATGGGTGGAAAAGCACAAGTGGCAATTAAATCAACACCAAATGTGTGAAGAGGGGCCATAAATGTTGGTTTGTAAACAGTTTATGCAATGGCACATGTGCTGTCACTTGGGCAGAAGTGGTTGTACTAGCACCTGTGGTATGTTACCTTTCAAATTTTAATGTTAATTGTACAGCTGCATATGCTTAAACAGATAGTTTGGTACAGGGGTTTAATTAGCAGTTAGACACAAAACCAGTACAGATTAAGAAAATAATTCACACAGTAGACTTAAATTGCAGTAGGTTAGTTTAGTGGAAGGTGTGGACTTGTCTCGTTTTGAATCACCAGATCTGATGACATATGAAGACTGCAGAAAGCTAAAGGAACAGTTGAAGCAAGCTGGAGCGAATACAAGTTATCAGGAGCGCATCCACGTTCTTCAGATTGTCTTTGAAATAAAGAAGATATGTAATGGACAAATGGTCACGCACAACTTTTAACACTGGGAGAGCAAATACTGCAAATCAAAGCACAAGTTATTCAACAGACTCTTCATACAATTAAGACTGTTTAATTATAAAGACATTGTACAAAAAATTTATCAAGGTCGAGTGTTGTGATGTGAAATTTTGCATATGAGTTGATATAATTTTTTGTATGTCTTTATTTAGGCAAAGCAATGAAATATTAGTGTTAAATTAATGAGAAGCATTCATGTATCTCCCCCCCAGGACTAAGTCAGGAAAGTGAATTTTATGACAGAGTTGGGGGAAGTGCCTCAAACAAGTTTGGTAAATGTATCTCTGAAGTCTCTCAATCCCCATAGGAAAGCCTGGCTGCCTAACTTGCAAGCTCTACCTTAACATATGGTTTTGGGGGCAGGTGTGAAGGTGCTCTATCCCCCCATTGGTCTGAAGTATGGCTGTTTGGAATTGGCTTGTATCAAAAGCTTTTAAGTACTATGACACCCTATTGGCTGTAGGGGTTGGACAGAAAAACTATAAAATTGCTTGCTTTACCCATCTCTCTCTCTCAACAAACTGATGAAAGACCATCTCACACACCATGAACTGAAAAGGACAACACAATGAAGAGCACAGCTCTCAGCCATATTGAGACAGGTATGCGGCCTGTTCTGAAGAAAGCTGACCAAAAATGAACTAGAGACATTTTTAAGTAACTAACAAGTCTGTGTGCCGCCTGAAACTACACACCAACATTTATCAGGTTGTATGGTTGCCAATATTCTAATGGACTTTGTATATTTGATATTATTTATGAATATTATCAATAATACATTATTTAAAGTGTAACTTAACTCCTGCTTGACTTTTACTACACCTAATTGCCTGAGGTTATAGTTGTAGAAGGGAAGGTGGGGAGAAGTTATATGGTACAGTACCTTTGTAAACAGTAGTAAGTCTGTGAGATTTGAGGCATTCTGACAAAGGCTACATATTAATAATACAAAAGGGCAAAGTAGAGTAAAATATAGTTCTCTACCAAGACAAAACAGGGCTGTTGAAATAATGGAGAGTGTTTGGATGCAAAAAAGTCGTTATAAAAATAGTGACATTCTGGAAAGTTTTGATTGCTTCTTTTACTGCTTATCACACCCCTCTAATAAGATCAAATTTGTGTCACATATGAATGAAAAGATGGGAATTGACCTGCAGTATGAATGTAGCCCTTTTTGGTTTCAAATATCAAATACAATGTCCTTTGCTACATGCTTCAGTCAGGTGTCAGGCTCTGATGGTTTAACACCTGTGCAGTTGCTTACAAAAACATGGAGGTGTCCATTAAAAGGAAAAACAATCTGAAACAGCAAAAAAGACAATTGCAATTGTACAAATTGCGTAGAACAAATCTGGAAGCTTTCAAATGTTTTTTCAAAGGGTTATTGACTTTCACTGCACCAAAGAGCTTCACTGTCCAGTCATTATTCAAGGAGTGGATGTTGAGGTGGTCCACTCTTACAAGTACATTAGGGTTCACATCAATAACAGGTTGGACTGGTCTCAGAACATAGAGGAGCTATATAAGAAAGGATAGAGCAGTCTCTTCTTCCTTAGGGGGCTCTGTTCTTTTAATGTGAGTTGTAATATCCTTCACATTTTCTGTAAATCTGTGACAGCAAGTACAATTTTCTATATTGTTGTATGCTAGGCTGATAATATCACTTCAAGAGAGGCCCAGCGAATCAACAGGCTAATTAAAAAGGGCAGGCTCGGTTATAGGATGCACTCTGGACTCCTTGGAGGTCATAGCGAAGGAGAGAAATAAAACAAAAACTGAGTGCCATTATAAACAATGCTGCACATCCTCTCTCTGACACACTAACACTGAGGACTTCCAGCCAACAAATCATTGAACAGAAGTGTGTCATGAAATGCTACTGGAGGTTGTTTATACCAACAGCAATACATCTGCATAATGCCTCACTGTGATTATGACAGCCAAGTTAGAACTTTTCTTGCTTTACAGTTATTCCTGAGTGTGTTCAGTCCAAGGTGTGTGTATATTTATTTATTCAGTTACCTATGTAGCTATCTACCTATTTATGTATTTATTTAGGTAAACAGCTTCTGTAAAAAGCCATATTTCTGTAAAAAGCCATATCTATCTATCTATCTATCTATCTATCTATCTATCTATCTATCTATCTATCTATCTATCTATCTATCTATCTATCTATCTATCTATCTATCTATCTATCTGTATAAATTGGAGCACAATTAGTAATCATGAAAATAATAAGAGATTATAAAAAAAACCCCTAAACATAGCAATCCCAGAACTATACTAATGAAATCCTAATAAATCACTGACAGCTTCCTTCATTTAACACTTTTTTCCATTGGTTCATTTAAAAATACCAAACTGGGGTTAAACTACAGTATATTTCAAACCTGATGGCCTCTCCACTGAAATTAAAGCATTTATTTGAATAGTTACTTTCAGAGACCAAACTAAATCAAACCCATGATGTTTATAGCCAATTTATTGAATTTTGGGTACAAACCACTCTGACGTTAACATAATAATCATATGACATTTTGAGATCCCAGTGTTATTATTTCATCAGCTCTCTTTTCTAGTGGTGATTTAAACATACTGTATATCTTTGGTAGTTTGGCATGACTTGTTATTTCAATTTTTGCTTTGAAAACTGCTTATATATTTTATTTATTTATTTTTTATCATAATGTAACTCTTCGTTGTCTGCTACCTAACTTATGCAGATTTCAAGCATTATTGCGCACACCTAATCTATTGCATGTAATAGATTATTGCAAATGTGATCTGACACACTAGTTTGTCACTGTTTTGTTTAGCCTGTAAAAGAATAAAATATCTAGTTCTATTTTCAGAAATTAAATATTTTTTTTGTGTCAGGTTTAGTTGTGGTCTGAAGAAGTCCCCCCCCCCCCCCCCCCCCCCCCAACCCTGAGGGGACTGAGGGAAAGCCCATTAAACCAGTGACCCTAATTAGACTTGGTCTGCCCTGTGATTGATATTCTAAGAAATCAGATGCTAGAAAAAACAGATACAACAGAATATAAAGAAAATGGGCATTGGATAAACACTTCCTTAAAAAGATCTGTTTATGTACCACCATGATTAATTTAATTGTGTCATTTTTAGTTTGTGTTTTCTGTTGTTTTTATTTTTGTTTTAATTTTGGCCTTCAGAGCCACTGTATATTTATATTATGGTGCCAAGACACATAATACATTTGTGAGGCTGCTAAAAGAGCTTACTTGATCAGTATTACTCAGACCTATAATCAGTCCACAGCTTTTCCATAATCTCATTAAGAGTGAAATGTGATCTGTAACAAGATTTGTCTAGAAAACTTTGTTTACATACACTTATATCTGTAGATAACTGAAGATGTTTTTGTCTTTTTATAGAAATTATAAAGCGATACATTTCATTTCATGTTATCAATATTCTATTCTATATTAAACTAAACCTAGCAGTAAACAGTACAAGGTATGCGCTATATACAGATCTTCAGCCAGAAAGTCTGCATCTGTAATTAAGAAGCTACAGGAACACCTCTGGCTGAGATAGGCATAAAAAGAAAGAATCAAAAAGAGGTGAAACAAAAGATCTTGATGGAAGAGAAATTTGTTGACAACTATGACGGATTTCATACTGGAACAAACTAAAGCATTTTTTTTTCCCTCTCTGCCATTTGTTGATAAGGCCAATAATGAAAGAATGGCTAAGCTCTTTGATGTGGAAGTTGGAGAGATTGCAAGGTTACGTGCCTTTGGTAATAAAAAATACGTCAAATGATTAATTGAGTGCTTTGTATGTGCTTGTTTATTGCCCTAAGGTTGTCTTTAATTTTGATATGCATCAGCAGCTTATAGTGGAATAACCATAAAGGTAAAACTTTGAATGAATCCTCTACTGTATAATTCAATATGAATCTTAATAAGGAATACATTTCAGAAATCAATGAACTGTAGCAATGGGGTATACTTTGACAGGACTTGTTTTCCTTGGCTCAAATAATGAACTTGTCTTTTGTAAAAAATGTTTTCTGAAGAAGCTGACAGATGGAAAACTCCTTAAATTCTTTAAAGTGCAGTTAACTGTGACTTATTATCAACTTTAAACTTTGAACCAGAACACTGGGCCCCCTTAATTCAAATTAATGATGTGAATTCTTTCAGATTTTTGAATTGATGGCCCAAAAAAGTATCTGTGTTTGCTACCTTGCTTCTTAGGTACCCTAATAGATGATTTGTGTTCCACTTAACAGTCTCTGCATTAGTAATGTCTTCATTAAACCTCTGTTTGTGTCATAAAACTGCTGATGTTAGCTGGACTCCCATACATCACCTTTTTAAGAAAATTCAAAAGTTTCAGGAAATTATTCAAACCTCTACTTTTTTCACATTTTTTTATGTTTTAGCCTTGTGCTAAAATCTTTTAAATTTTCCCCACATCAAGCAACACTCTTACAGCAGAACCCTAAAGCAAAAACAGGATTTTAGAAATGTTTGCAAATTTATTAAAAATAAAAAAAAAATGAAATATCACCCTGACACAAGTGTTCAGACCCTTTACTGAGTACTTATTACTGAGTACTCCTTCAACCCCCTCCTCTAGCATGCCCCAATACAGCTGAACAGTGTCAGGCTTTCTTACATTTCTTTAGTACCAAAATTGATCAAACCTATCACAGTTTCCCCTCCACACCACAGTCACTCACTCATCCTGATCTGCCATCTCCATCATCAAGACTCGCTTGTTTCTTGCCTGTTGACTCTCTTACCATCTCTGAACTTATTAATAAGTCTAATGCCTCCTCCTGTCTGCTTGCTCCTGCCCCCACTTCTCTGCTTAAGACATGCTCATCCATAATTAGTATTCCTATTGCCTCATTGGTAAATGCATGTTTCATTTCAGGTTCTAAACCTACTGCCCTCAAAACTGCTGCCGTTATCCCAATCCTTAAAAAACCTGACCTGGATCCTTCCTTTCTGTCCAGTTACAGGCCTATCTCTAATCTCCCTTTTTTGGCTAAGGTGATGGAACGCGTGGTTGCTACACAACTCCATGCTTTTCTTCTAGATAATACACTCTATGAGCTTTTCCAGTCTGGCTTTCGTACACAGCACAGCACTGAGACAGCTTTTCTCTGTGTAGTCAATGATCTTCTCCGGTCTGCAGATTGTGGTTCCCTTAATATTCTCCTCCTTCTTGACTTAAGTGCAGCATTTGACACTGTTAACCATGAAATCCTCCTGTCACGTCTCTCTGCTGTAGGCATCTTTGGCTTAGCCCTTCAATGGCTCACATCATATCTCTCTAATAGGCAACAGTTTGTCACATTCGGCTGATATAAATCCTCCACCTCACCTGTGTCGCGTGGTGTCCCTCAGGGTTCACTCCTTGGGCCATTACTTTTTGTACAATATATTTCTACCTTTGGGTCAGATTATTTGCAGACATGGCCTTAACTTCCACTGTTATGCAGACGATATAAAGTTATATCTTAGTACAGACTCTCCTACAGATTCACCTCCCAGCACACTCACAGAATGCATCACTGATCTTAAGCTATGGATGGAAAATAACTTTCTCAAACTTAATGCCAATAAAATTGAAGTGTTACTGGTAGGTCCAAAATCCCAACTTTCTAAGGCATTCAGTTTCTGTATTTCTGTTGATGGTACACTTGTCAAACCTGCTCCTGTTGTCAGAAATCTTGGTGTTTTGTTTGATTCATCACTTAACTTTGAGTTACACATTAGGTCTCTTTCCAAAATTTCATTCTATCATCTCCATAACATTGCCCGCCTCCATCCATTTCTGTCTTTGTCTGGTTCATTGTTTCATAATGTCTCGTATTGATTACTGTAGTTCCCTCTTCATTGGCCTCCCTGCAAAATCTATACAGAAGCTACAGAACTCTGCAGCTAGAGTCCTCACCCACACAAAGCGTTTTCCTCACATCTCCCCTGTTCTCTCCCAGCTTCACTGGTTACCGGTTCCATCAAGGATTAAATTCAAGATTCTGCTTCTCACCTTCAAAGCCCTACATAACCTTGCCACCCTCTACCTCACTCAGCTACTAGCCCCTTACACTCCTTTTCGCTCTCTCAGGTTCTCGATCAATAATCTCCTTACTGTCCCACGCACCAGACTCTCCACCTTGGAAGGCAGGTACTTCAGTGCTATAGCCCCTCAACTCTGGAACTCTCTTCCTCAGTCTCTCCGAGATTGCTCCTGTTTCTGCACTTTTAAATTGCAACTGAAAACTTTCCTCTTCTACAAACGTCTGTCATCTGTGTAATTTTTTTTTTTTTTTACTCTGTATGTAAAGCGACCTTGGGTTTGTGAAAGGCGCTGAATAAATGTAACCTATTATTATTATTATTATTACTTAGTTGAAGCCCCCTTGTCAGCGATTACAGCTGGCAGTCTTCTTGGGTATGACATAACAAGTTTCACATACCTGGATTTGGAAATTTTCTGTCATTTTTCTCTGCAGATCCTTTCAAGCTCTTTATGGCTAGATGGAGACTGTTGGTGAACAGCTATTTTTTAGGATGACCCTAAGCCACTCCTGTGTTCTCTTTGTCTTGTGCTTATGATCATGTCTTGTGATTATATTGTCCTGTCGGAAGGCAAACCTTCTGCCCAGTCTGTGGTCCACAACATTCTGAACAGCAAGTTTTCATTAAGGAAGTGTCTGTACTTTGTTCCGTTCGAATTTTTCCTCCACCCTGTCCAGTCTCCCCATCTGTGGTGCTGAAAAACAACCAACATCATGATAGTGCCCCACCATGCTTCAGTGTTGAACAAGTATTTTGCAGGTGATGTCATCATTTCACCATCTTATTTTTCACAGTCTGAGAGTCTTTTGGTGACTTTTTGCAAACTCCAAGTGGAATTCTGTGTATCTTTTATTGAAGAGAGGCTTTTGTCTGGCCACTCTGTCATAAAGCTCAGGCTGGTGGAATGTTGCAGTGATGGTTATCTTTTTGGAAGTTTCTCCCATCTCCACACAGGTTCTCTAAAGTTTATCCTGAGTAACTTTTGGGTTCTTGGTAACCCGTCTTACCATGGCGCTTCTCCCACGATTGCTCAGTTTGGCCTGGTGGCCCGCTATAGGGATATTCGTGGTTGTATCAAACATCTTTCATTTAAGAATTATGGAGGTCACTGTGCTCCAAGGAAGATTTAATGTGGCAACATTTTTTGTAGCCTTCCCCTGATCTGTGCCTTGACACAATCCTGTCTCCAGGCAGTTCCTTCGACCTCATGGATTAGTTTTTGCTCTACGATTCTTCTCTTCTCTTACAACGGTGTGACAGACTATCCACTTTATCCTGGTAAGCCTGCTTGTTGTTGCCTGCACTCTATCAAATGCTTAAACATGCTATCATCTCCACTTGACTGGTCAGTTCCGTTAATACAACCATGATCACTTATTGTAAAAACAAGGAAAAGAGCACAAAGATTATTCAAGCTATCCCTCAATTTCTCAGATGAACTCAGACGCAAAGTGGTTGGATAAGCTTCAGGCAAAATACCTTTAACTAATGATCTCCAAATTAATTTGCATAGATTCATTCATTCACGTCAAGGTGCAGACAATGCTAGGTGTCTCCTCTACGTTACTGATGCAGCTAGGCTCCTGCTCTACTTTCTCTACATGTCAAACAGGCATTTGATCGAATGAATTGAAGGGTCCTCTTGGCAAGTTTTACATCAGATAGCTTTTGGCACATGTTATATCGATCAATAAGCTGTATTCATCATTCTTTGCAAATAATGACCCTTTCAGATATTTATAGGCAGGCAAGCTGTCCACTTTCTGCTCATTCTGTTTAATTTGTCTCTTGAGCCTTTAATGGTTGTCATTTGTAGCTCAGACTTCATTGCTCCCATCATTGTGCATGATATCCAACACAACATCTCTCTCTATGCTGGTGACATTTTGCTGCTTCTTGGAAACACCTGTTCTGACTTTCCTCATGTCCTCAGCTTATTTAGTTCTTTCAAAGCCTTGACTGGGTATAAAATGAATTGGGCTGTCTGTTCTTCCCCCTCTTAAGCCTTTCAATATTGAATTTTTTTCCTTCTTGTTTTTGTCCAGTGTGCCATCTGCATCACATATGTTGAGATCAGCATCATTCCTCCATATATCACATTGCTAAAACAAATTGGCATTACATTTTTAAGAGTGCTAAAGACTCTCTGTCCTCTTGGTCTGACCCTATGCTTCTATTCTAGACTGACTTATTAAAATGAATGTCGCCCCTCTGTTCAATTGTGTTCATGCTAGACTCCCTCTGGCCCATAAAATATTTTCAGGAAGTTAGATCTCTCCTGTCTCAATTCCTGTGAGATGGTTAAAGACACTCCATGAAATACTTGATCTTGATGCGTGACAGGTCAATTCATGGAGTGGCCCTACCTGATTTGGAATTATATTCCCATCTTGGTTTTCATTGAAACTAACCTGGTCTGCCCCAGATCACTCTCACTTCTTCCCTTTACATCTGTGAATTTCAAACAGTAGTTCATTAAATGTGGTCTATTAATATCTTATGCACTCGCAGTTATGTGAAAAATAGATAAACATGCAGGTCCCTCCCAAACTCTGCATTAACATACCCCCATTTTTTAAATAGCCTCAGTCTCCATATTGGAGGTAACCCCATCTTATTTCAGAGCTAGGCAAAGTATGGCATTATTACCTTTGGTAATATTTTTGATTTTCATATTTTTGATCGCCGAGGACTTAAAATTTGTAGGAGTTTTTTTAGAGTATGCAGGTGAGAATGTGGGATGGCCATTCCAACTGAAGGGATGAGAACCTGAAATAATTTGGCCCAGTGTCTTTCCTTTACTTTGAAGGATATTTTGTCTTCTCACATTGCCCCTTCCAATGATTTTTTTAATCTCAACAACTCAATATATTTGATTATTGATCCTCTTTCCTGTCATTTGTAATTCTTAAGAGCACTTGAACCCTAGTGCCCTGCTACACAGACTGCCCTTTGCAAAGTAGGAGACTGAGTTACCTTTAATTACCAAAACTGTGATTCAGCTGAAGAAAAGGTGGGAGCTGCTATACTTGTAGAACATAATGAAATCGCAATTCAGAACACATACTCTGCTCACTGACAAAATGATGTCCATAAATGCTGGGTTTGTCAGTGTTGTGGAATGAACAAGCATGCCCTAATGAACGTATGAATAATGTGAGTGGCAGAGATGTTGCTATATTGAATAATCAAAACACAGGAATCATTAGTCTTTCATTAAAAATCAAAGTTGCAAAGAAAACTAGATCAATAGCTGAAGACATTAGTAAATAGTCTTTGGTTTCATCACATGCTTCAGTGCTAGTAAGTTTTGGTGCAACTGAAAAAGTTAAAGAACAAAAAAAAATCAAAACAATAAGTCAATAAAAATGAGTAACATGTCCATTAAATTAAAAATACCACAAGTCAAATACTAATGCATTTGTGTCAGTCAAAATTTTGGAAATTATAGAAGTTCACTTTCTACCTCATGTGGCAGGCTGATTTGATATTATGTACTTCAAATAGAGTACAGTATATCATTCTTAAGAAAAAAATAATATCAATCAATAACCCCTTTTATAAAATTCAGTGGAGTACACTACACTTAAGACAAACACTAACAAAATCTCTGGAGAAATTATCTTCACTTCATAAACTGTGATAAAGTTGCTACCAGATTGCCAAAGTAATAACTTGTACCTATAGTAATAACTCTCTGCCTAGTAAGAGAAGGACAGGGCCTCAAAAGCATAAATGCTCTTTAGAGCCATTCAGTCCCCCACCCAAATAATAAAAGCTTGAGGGTGGTCGGGAAAACAATTTTTTAACTTCACCTTTTGTTTGCACTGCCTCCAGACTCACTGTTTTCACAGCATGAAAACAGTATTATAGTTGAGATCAGTTTCTCTAAACCAAAAGCAGTCAAACTTGACACAAATCCAACCTCAAAAAAATCCTTACTTTTACTTTTAAATGTTTCCATTACTAATGAAAATTAAGACATTCTTCAAATTTGCTACCTTAATTAGTATAAGACATTTTTTTAATAAACAACCCAATATTTACATAAACCTTTACAGTATTTAACTATATATAACTTATATATTTATATATATATTAACTATATTTAACTATATATAACTTTATATAGTAAATCTGAATTCAAATTATTGAATACATGAATACATTTTAAATCTGGATCTCAGTTTTCTAACTGTGAAGTCAAGTGGCTTTATTGTTATACCATCCATACACAGTATTGCAGAATGCAGTGGCATTAAATAACGTTCCCCAATGCCGTGGTGCAACGTATACGAGGGGCATTCAAGAAGTTTCCTTACTTTCTTTTAACTCTATTTATTAAGAATTTCAAAAACAAATTATATCACTTTTCTACATAGTCACCGTCCTTTGCAATGCAATTTTCCCATCGTTGTACCAACTTTTTAATGCCATCAGCAAAAAATGTCTTGTAGAGCGGATTGCTGGTTTCAATTCTCTCTTTCTTCATTCCTCGTGGTCGTGGCTGTAGCTGGACGTCCGGAACGTTCTGCATCTGTCATACTAGTACTGCCATTTTCAAACATTTCAATCCACTCATAGACGACTCTACGGGAGAAAACTTTATCCCCATACTGAGCACACATGCGGAGATGAATTTGTGCTCCGAACATACACTTTTTGTGGGAAAATGGTGTAACAGAACACTATTTCTCTTTGGTGCAATTTATAAGTTTCGCAGCCATCTTCACCACAGGGGGCCAACTCTTATACTACACTGTAAGGGCAGCCGGCTTGCCAGACAGAAGAAGTCACATGACACTGTCAGACACAACAAGCGGCTTCACCGTTTTCAACAAAAATATAAAAGTGCAGAAACTTTTTGAATTTCAGTCGTATATAAACTCATGACAAGTGCAAAACAGTAAAGAACTATACTATACTGTATTATACTATAAATAAATACTATATATACTATACTATATACTATAAATATACTATATACTATAAATAAATGTATAAATAAATACATAAGTAATAGGTAAATGAATAGATAGTAACAAATTGAAATAGTAATAAATACATAAATAAATAACAACTAATAATACAAACAACAGTTGTAACAAATGTAGTGCATATAAATAAGCTAATAGGAGCAAATCTGAGTGGATGGGGGCAACACAGAGTTCAAAGTCTAGCCAGGCAAGGGATATAAACTGTTGCAGAACCGGGCAGAACTGGTTCAGATGCCACAGGACCTTCTGCCAAATGAAAGGGGGACAGTGAGACGGGTGGGAAAGGTCCTCCACAACGCTATAGGCTTTACAGATGCAACACTTGATAAAGATGTTTTTAAAAACTACACAGAGGTCCCAATAATCTTTCTGCTGTGCACACAAAGCCAATTAATCCATTAGACAAAATAGGTGGCTGTCTAGGATTATTCCACTTGGTATTGATCAAGTTCATGCTTATTTTTGGTACGGACAAGATTTTCTTGAGCTACTGGCCTTGGATCATCCAATATTTGGTGCTTTCTAACTAATTAAGCAAATATGTTTATTTTAAAGTGTGTCCATGTGTCAAATCAAGACCGGAAAGAGTTATCCTTTGTACAGTTATGTATATTAGAGAGCTCAACATACAAAAAGATGAAATATACAGTAAATTGTATTTATATTGCAAACTTCACTAATTACACAATAATTACATATATATTTTCAATGTTATACATTCAAGCCTAGTTCCACAGCAGTAATCTGTCTCTATTTATCTTCCATGAGTGCCAGTTGGTGTGCAACTTTTTGTCCTCAGATCCAAAATAGATATCTTCATGCTGTTGATGAGAGTGAACAGAATTTGGAGCTGATTCCAAATGGGATCACAAATCACTGACTTTTTTTTTTTGCTTTTTGAATGATGTTAACATTATTTTGCCAGAAGAACACAGGTCTGAAAGTCCGATCTCAATGGCCAAATCCAACACTTTGTGTCTTAGACCACACTTTGTAAAATTAAAGTTTAACTTGTTTTAGTGGTCTAACTGACTGACAAACTGCATGCACATTCTCGCCACTCAGGCTTAAATACAAAAAAAAACAAAAAAAAAAAAATTGTGGTTTATGACAATGCCCAGATGTACAGAACTCACAAATAACTCTCATTTTATCATTATATTTGCTGTAATGAGGAACTCTTGGGGGCAGTGAAACACATTTGGCAATGTGTGCTTTGCTACACCATGGTAGTTAAGCGTGAAAGACCCTAAATGTCTAATCTAGAGAAACTTTCAGCTATATAGTTTGCCAGCACATTCACAGTTAAAAAGAGCAAAACATTGAGAAGGCACAAAGTTGGGTTTGAACACACAGAGCACACATACCTTATTTCGAACATTTCCAAGTGCAACACGTTATTATGCTAAATCAGCATTTCCTTTAGATATGGAGGAAAACTTGGCAGAGAATTTTACAGAGGAGTTATAATGTGCTGCTTTAATTTGCTGCCTTGAGGAGCAGGGGCTAACTGCAGCCCCCTCATCCACCGATGTGACTTTCAACATGCCAACTGAAGTCGTGTATGGTATGCCTACTGTCATCCTTATCGGAAGTCAAATACAGGGGATTTTTATATACGACTGACAGAAAATGACAATGATAATTGACAGTGGCGTTGAAATAGTGAGCAGGACGTGATAAGATGAGTTGAAGGAGAAGTGAGGTCATCTGGAGAGAGCCGGAAGTGAGATCATCTACTGGAGTCATATCTTTGGCACCTGTAAGAGGACAGTTTCTTGAATGGAATTTAACTGGAGTTTCGGAAGGTAAGTCTTCTAATTGTCTGTTTTCCTGAAGGGTAAGATAGAGAGGCATTTGTGCTAAACATCAAGTCCCCTGGTTGTTGTATTCACTCTGCATCTGGCCCGTTGGCTGTTCCCTATTTATGCGTGTGTGACACCTGCTTGTAACACAGTCTGACCATGAGCAAGTCTATTCACCTTCCTGTGCTCCCAATTTGAAAAACAATGACCCATTTTATCTCAAATGTTACAAGTCACATCAGATAAAGGTATCAGGCAAATACCCATCCATCCATCCTCTTTCGCTTATCCAAGATTGGGTCGTGAGGACAGCAGCTTGAGCAGAAATGCCCAGACTTCCCTCTCCCTGGCCATTTCTACTAGCTCTTTCGGAGGAATCCCGAGGCGTTCCTAGGCCAACTGAAAGACATAGTACCTCCAGCATGTCCTGGGTCTTCCCCGGGGCCTCCTTCCGGTTAGATGCGCCCAGAACACCTCATCAGGGAGGCATCCAGGAGTCATCCTGATCAGGTGCCCGAGCCACCTCATCTGATTCCTCTCAATGCGGAGGAGCAGTGGCTCTACTCTGAGCTCCTCCTGGATGACCGAGCTTCTCACCCTATCTTTAAGGAAAAGCCCAGACACCCTGCAGAGGAAACTTTTTTCAGCCGCTTGTATTCGTGATCTCGTTCTTTTGGTCACTACTCACAGCTCATGACCATAGGTGAGGGTAGGAACGTAAAGCGACCGTTAAATTGAGAGCTTTGCCTTACAGCTCAGCTCCTTTTTCACCATGACAGATTGATGCAGAGCCCGCGTCACGCTGCACCGATCCGCCTGTTGATCTCCTGCTCCATTCTTCCCTCACTCGTGAACAAGACCCTGAGATACTTGAACTCCTCCACTTGGGGCAGGATCTCACTCCCAACCCTGAGAGGGCACTCCACCCTTTTCTGGCTGAGGACCATGGTCTCGGATTTGGAGGTGCTGATTCCCATCCCAGCCGCTTCACACTCGGCTGCGAACCAATCCAGAGAGAGCTGAAGATCATGGCCTGATAAAGCAAACAGGACAACATCATCAGCAAAAAACAGTGACCCAATCCTGAGCCCACCAAACCGGACCCTCTCAACGCCCTGACTGCGCCTAGAAATTCTGTCCATAAAAGTTATGAACAGAATCGGTGACAAAGGGCAGCCCTGGCAGAGTCCAACTCTCACCGGAAACGGGTTCAACTTATTGCCGGCAATACAGACAAAGCTCTGACACTGGTTGTACAAGAACCGAACAGCCCTTATCAGGGGGTCCGGTACCCCATACTCTCGGAGCACCCTCCACTGAACTCCCTGAGGGACACAGTCGAATGCCTTTTCCAGGTCCACAAAACACATGTAGACTGGTTGGGCAAACTCCCATGCACCCTCCAGGACCCTACCAAGGGTGTAGAGCTGGTCTACAGTTCCTCGACTTTATGCATTGAGAAATTTAAAAAAAGAACACGTGTCAGCTAATTTTGTTTTTTTTCTGTACCCCTCACCAAATTTTAATCAAATCCATCAAAGCATTTTTGAGATTGTGAGGTATTTAGTTTCTTTATTGGTTGGGTGGAGATGGTGGTTAGGGTTACTCCTAAATATTAAGATATTGAAATATCTTAGTGTCTGCAAAATTTCAGATTTTTAACTAAATGGGGAATAATGTTTTGTTGATGAGTGAGTCAACTTTGTTTTTATATATATATATATATATATATATATATATATATATATATATATATATATATATATATATATATATATATATATATATGCTGTATAGACTGCTGGGTACTAGAAATTTGAAAATGAGTGATGAGAAATAGCTTTCTTGCTGGACATTTCACAAACAGTGGTGTTACATGGACATTAAAAATGGGCCAACACCCAAAAGATTTTTAATTGGGAAGAAATGACTGGTGAAAAGTAATGACAACTATTGAACACATCAGAATCACCCAGAGCCTTGAATAAGTGCACCACATTTAAGACTTCTTACTGTATTAGGGGTGTTCAAAGGGCAAGTGAGGAACCAACTCACAATTAGGTGCATGTATCTAATAAAGTGGAAACTCACTGCATGATATTTAATTGGCTTCAGAAAAAATCCTAAGGTTGTAATATCCATCACATCTAAGTTGCTATTACATAGGATACACAAAAGCTGTATTGGCATGTATTTCGTGGCAGGCCAATTGACGGCCTTGGATGTAGTGTAGAATTAAGAATCAATTGCATGCTTTAAAGTATACAATTTTCCTATTGCACACCTTTGCAGACTCATCTGAAGTGTTGCTGTTCATCTGAGCTTAAAAGCTCCTCAAATGCTATTTAGTCAATGGATTTTGATCACTAAGGATGCTAGTTGTTCTTTAGCTGCAAACTCAATTATAGCTTTATAGCTGGAAGTAAATGGTCCATGAAATATAAATATGAAAATGAGTGCTGACATTTCATGCGTTAATAGAACTATCAGTGATCTGTGCAGTGATCTGGAGCATCACAAGGCACTTGGTGCCTACTGAAGTGATATTTGAAACCAAGGGAGCAAATGGATAAGGGCCAAGGCCAACGAATGACATCAGTTTCCGATGTTCCTTTTGATGATGCATAAGTCTTAGATTTGCAGCACTGACTATCTAAGAGATAATGAAATAAAAAACGTTCTGGCAAAAACCTGCAATGCAAATCTTCCTGACAGTATAGATTAAGTTTCAAAGTAAGTGAATTCCCTCCTGTTCCTCATGGGCTGCTTTTTACCCAGTACTGAGATAAATCACCCAGGAAACGGGCATAGTTGTTCAAAGAGCTATTTTAAATGACAATCTGTAACCGAAAATACATAAGCACATAAGCTTTTTATGATAAGAAAGGAAATCCCACATGGCCCTAGGGAAAGCTTAAAAATCTAACTTTACAAATTAGCTCCAACTCCCTTCAAACAAGACTCGGAGCCTTAATATTCACTAGATTATCTGGGAGGACTTTTAGCTATTGGTGTCTCAAAAACATAACTCCACAACCTGTAACATTTCTACAAATCAGATTTAATATGACATATTATATTTTGGATTTTGATTTTACCTTTTGGATAAGTTGCTTTTTTCACATTAAAATCTAGTCACCTATATGAAACTACAAAGGAAAAACAGTCATCCTCTATTTTCATTAGCAAAATTTTTTCTGTTTATTCTGTCTGCCTGTTGAGAATAAGCTCTTCAACTGAAAAAGATAAATGAATAGATGGTTAGTGATCTCCTGAACTCTTCGAAATGGCTAGACAGTGGGGACATAAAACAGATCACTGAGTTTGAACAAAGATTTGGGACTATGTCTATTTTTAAAATAAACTGAAATACCTGCAAGAATGAACTGTAATGGAAAAATACACTTTTTCTGACGTTCAAGAATCTTTTGTAAAAAGATGAACAGTGCTTAGCACTGCTCCTGAACCATATTCTTAAGTGTGTTTTAGTGGTTTATTGTGAGTGGTAATTTATTTGATGTTTCGTATAATACAATTCAAGTTCAGTTTGTCAGTTTATAAAAAAAAAAAAATAACTTCTTTGCCATCGAATTAAGAATGTAAGTAATCGACTTGCTGAACTTCTGTGAATAAAGTTTAATGTACTGTAGTATCAACTGTAATTTCTGGGTTTATTTGCCAGACACAATTTTTGCACAGCTTGTCTGTTCTCACATGTCTGGTCCTGTTTTCTTCTTGTATCCTAAAGATGCATATGGTGTAAGAAGAATGATTGCTAGGCAGTAGAAGGGATGGGGTACAAGATGGTAATCTCCTTTTAATTATTGAAGATGAAAAAGATGGAAAACAGAAAGCACTCACAGGTTGGTATCAGATGGTGTAAAACAAAGATTAGACTTGGATCAGCTGCTCCGTCTTAGGTTCCCTATTGAACACCTACTTACAGTGGCCTTATGGAGCTTTATGGCAGAAGTGGTAACTGGTCACTCATCGTTCAGCCAGTAAACTTTGAAACTGCGGATGGAAAAGTAGGTGGAGTTAGTAACAGTGCCCCTCTCTATTTGGGGTGGTATTGCCTACTGTACTGGCGCCCTGATGATGTCACTGAGCTGCACGTTTTTGACAGTGGTTATTAAATAGTGACTCCAAGGTTTCCCTCATTGAGTAACTGTAGATCTGGGCTGTGAAGGACTGACTTTTTGTCGAGAGTTGGATCCTGTCTTACACCTGATGCTTACTGCAATTTTGAATGTAAATTAAGCAGGTTAGGATGTGAAATTACAAGGGAATTGTTCAAAAACTTGTCTGTTATCTTTTATTATTGTTATTTTTATTTACTGGAATTCAAGAATAGTAAATTTTTAGGTAGTTCACACCCTGAAATAATACATAATGAAGAAAAACAAATTAATTGAAGGGCTAAGACCGTCATAAATTTGGGAAAGAAGGCAAAGATCAACATTTCATAAATACATTATATTTCTTAGTACCTAGGCTAAGCTTCTTTATCTTTGGATCAAAAATCACTTTTGATAAGCCATTTGAAATGATGTGAGATTTTGCATCATTACCTGATAATGAAAGCAAAGTATCATATACAGTGTGATGGGAGCATTAATGGAGTAGGTGCTGCCTCATGATTAAGAAAACAAAGCATTATATATGGTAGAAATATTGAGAGTATAAAAATAGCCTCTTGACAATAGCAAAAAAAAAAGTCAAAATCATGCACATCTATCTGGGAAAATAAATGTCTCTTGTCAGTTGCTGGTTGCCATGATAGAATGGGTGGGAGAAAATGTATATTCAGGGTTGATCAAATTTAAATAGTGAATGAGATTAATTTAGTTAGTGGCAGTAGGTCCACAGCCATAGCATATTTGCTTCTTTTATTATACATGATTTATTAAGTGATCTTGTAGCAAAGCATCAAACACATCCCCTTCCTGGTGTATACTGTCTAGGTGGGCTAGTACATGTAATAGGCTATGTTTTTAAGTCAGCTTCAGGCATATTTTGAGATTACAAGACTACTAACTATTCCATCTGAAATGCACAGACTCTTACTGCTGTTGAATTCATGAAGCACAGATTGCTTCCTACCCAGAGAAGAATGACGTCTGACGGTCAATTTTCCTCACACTCTCAATAAACTTGGGGCTTTACTTTTGTGCCACAATATCCAGAAAACAAGCAGCACTGTCTCATATTTTTGTGAAACTGTGTTACCATTTCTTTTTTCAGGAATATAGCTATAAAACATTTTAGAAATTACTTTTAGAAGGTACTTTCATGTCGTGTCTACCCCTAAATACATTTCTTTAATAACTGTGTCAATTTGCTGAGTGTTTCCATTTAGTAAAACAAGCTATCAATGTGCATCTGTTCTGACTTTGCCCAATTATAATTACATGCAAGGTGTCGAGGATTATTGTGAGCAGAAGGACTGAAAGATGATATGAAATACAAGAATCATAGTCAAAAATAGAAAGCAAAGAGTCAAAAATACTGTGAAGCAAAACAAATGAGCAACCAAAACCAAAGGGCAAGACAAATATTTAGAGTTGAAGAGGAAAGTGTTGAAAACAGGAATATCAAAACCTGACACTAAGGCCTACTTGACAAGAAGCTGACTACCACTAATAACAAGAAGGCGTTTGTATCCACCAAGAGATAACCAGAATGCACATTTGTCGCCATATTTAAAAGTGGCACTAAATGACGTCAGAAGCATGACAATATGGTCATGTGACCCATACTAAGACATCGGATAAATAACAAAACTGAAAACTGAAAAAAATGCCAAAACATAAATATAGAATTGCATGTACAGTAAAATACAAAAATTAGGCATTCTACATGTAATTTATATAATCCAAAGTTAGTATACTGTAGTGGTGGGCTGGCGAGCTGCCTGGGGTTTGTGTCCTGCCTTGCGCCCTGTGTTGGCTGGGATTGGCTCCAGAAGACCCCCGTGACCCTGTAGTTAGTATATAGCGGGTTGGATAATAGATAGTATACTGTAGTTGGTATAAACATTCACACAGCCAGATTCTACTTAGTAATGTTTTACAATGGCTTGCTATTCAGAACTCACTTATTAAATTAGTTCCACTCCTGCTTTTGGCTTAAACATTTTAGGTTTTTAGGCTTTGTTCATCTTACCCCTTTGCTCCTGTCTGTACAACGTTCTCGTGTGAATGGTCAAATGTGACACCTTGAATTCCCCACCTTAACCTGAACAAAAAGCTTACATAGGATGTAATATATATATATGTTTTCTGGGCTTATTTATTGTTTTGAATTATCAGGAATCACATATTGTAGTTTATTTTTGGATTCAAGATGAATTGAAACACTAACCCTCTGTTACTGTCTTGCTTTCTATAGTCACTATAAAATATAGTTTCTATTTATATATATATATGGCATTTGTGTGACGTGGCGTTTCTGACTTTATCCTTAAGTGCTCTTAGTGTTTTCATTTTAAACAAATGTAAGTTAATTCACTCAAAAACTCCAAATCCACCTCTGCTCCCCTCCTTTTCCTCCTCTCTTGTCCCTAGGTATGCATTATTCAGGTCTATTTAGCTGTTATGAGTACCAACTAACTCACATGTACACATAAAGTACAAGTAGTAAAGTTTTATTTATTTGTTTATTTTAGATTGAACAGTACTTAGCGGTCCAAAGGTAGAACAGTTAAGCGTCGACAGCTTAAGGGTTCATTAATATGGGAGAATACAAACCGTGCGAGTGGAGAGCTTATAAGTAAGAGGAGCGCAAAGTTAGGAGAAGAGAGAGAGAAAAGCAAACTTAACCTCATAGAAAGACAAGTAGCAGGCTGCTGAGAAGGAGAACAGTACAGGAGCTTAAGGGAAAAGGTGTAAAATAGCTGTAGCAGATCTTAATGTTACCATTTAAGTTAAATTATTTAATTTTAAGAAAAAAAAAAAGTTAAGGGAGTTATTACTAATCCCACATCAAATTTTAATAATGAGGCCAGTGCAATGCAAGTCCTGTTGGATGTTGGACCTTTTAGATGATGGTTTGGAAGAGCCAGTTGTCTATGAGGGCTACATCTGCAAGAGATGCCAGCTGATCCAGCACCCCGATCTCAGGGTCGGTGAACTACAGGAGGGGTTGGCTGACCTGCGTTGTAATAGAGAATTGGTGGACTTGGCCCAGTTGTCCTTTAGGGAGGTAGTGTGCACCCCCAAGGTGGCGCAGGAGGAGATTCCAGACCAGACAGGTAGAAATAGGTGGATCACGGTCACAAGGCATAAGGTAAAGGGTGCACACTGTCCGGGGGCATCAACCCCAGAATTAGAAGTGTGAAACCGTTATCATGTCCTTGCGGAACAAGACGGTGTCTCTAATAATTCTGAGGTGGTAGGCAGGGATGAGGAGCCCCAACGGGCCACCTCAAAACCAGTTCCCAAAAAGACAGAGGTAGTGATAGTTGGGGACTCAATCATTAGGGGGATTGAAGCGCAGGTGTGCTCCAGAGAGAGAGAGTCTCGGACTGTGTGTTGCCTTCTGGGAGCACAGTTGGGAGACCTCCCTGGAAGGGTGGATAGACTCTTGGCCAGAGCAGGGGTGGATCAGGTTGTCAAGGGTAGTCTGTCAGTTCTGCAATCCAAATTCAAGGTGTTAGGTGCCAAGCTGAGGAGCAGAACTAACAAGGTAGTTTTCTCCAAAGTTATGCCTGTGCCATGCGCCAGTCCAGGTAAGATTGAGGAGATTAGAAGGCTTAATGCATGGCTCAAATCTTGGTGCAGGGTAGAAGGGTATAGGTTTATGGGTCATTGGGACTCCTTTTGGAACAGATGGGACCTGTTCCACCGTGACGGGTTACATCTGAACTGGAGGGGCACCAATGTATTGGGGAGGCATATGTATAGGCTAGTCGAGGATTGTTTAAACTAGGGAATGGGGGGGCAGGGAGTTTAGGACTGGCCAGGTTTAGATCTATACATGGAGGAACAAACAATGGTGTAGAAATAAAAATGCATAGTAATGTAAATTCCAAGCAAACATTTAAATGTAGGAATAACACATTAAAAATAGCTTGCCTTAATGCTAGAAGTACTAAAAATAAGGTAAGCGAGTTGGAGTTGTATGTAGCAGAGCATAATTATGATATTATAGCAATAACGGAAACCTGGCTAAATAACAAAGATGGGGATGAGTGTAACATAGAGGGATACACATTTTTTAGGAAGGATAGACAGAACAGAAAAGGAGGTGGGGTTGCTGTTTATGCCAAACAGAATTTAAATTTAAGTCCTCTTCAGTTGGATGATGAGCCCCGTCTTAGTGAGGACATGTGGCTTCGCCTGGAAAATATTAGGGAAGAGGTCTTATTTTAGGAGTGTGTTATAGACCACCCAATTTAGACAGTATTTCTTCACACATCTTTTTAGTAATATCAAAAAGGCAAGTTTACAGGGAGATATTATAGTCATGGGGGACTTTAATTATCCAAATATTAACTGGAATAACCTTGCAGATGGAGGAGCACAAGAGCAGGAGTTTTTAGAAGTAATCAATGACTGTTTTTTAACACCGCATGTTAAAGCACCAACAAGAGGTTAAGCCTGTCTAGATTTAGTATTTTGTAATAATCAACACAAAATTGAGGGTGTAGAAATGATTGAACCACTAGGGCCAAGTGATCATTATATAATACAATTCTCAGTATTTTGTAAGAGTGAAGATGCAAAGACTAAATTTGTTAAGTTGAACTTTGGTAGGGATAATTTTGAGCAGATGCGACAATGTCTAAGTAGGATACACTGGGATAAGCTTTTAAGTGTGGAGACCATTGAGGAGCAGTGGAACTGGTTTAAAAATGTTTGACATTGTAATGAGGGACAGATACATACCTACATTTGGAATTAATAGGACATTAAAAAAAACTCCATGGTGGATTAATAAAAATTAAAAAAAGAAGTTGCAAAGGAAAAAACTGCTTTATAAGGCATATACTGTAAGACTAATGACTGCAAAGTGAATCGTAGAGCGTATGAGAACATGAGGGCAACCATTAAGAAGGATATCAGGGAGGCTAAAAGACAGATGGAGAGGAATATAGCAGATAAGGCGAAAGATGACCCTAAGAGATTTTTTCAGTATTTTAGTAGTAAAAGAAAAGTCAAGGAGGAGGTCAAGTGCATCAGTAACAGTAAAGGGGAATTAAAAGATACACACAATGAAATAGCAGATGCCCTAAACTTACATTTTTCTGAGGTGTTTACAAGTGAGCAAGTGGATAACCTCCCAGAGGTAACAGGGACTACTAAGGAGGTACTGAGGGATTTGGAAATTGTAGAGGGAGAAGTGCTGCTCAGATTAAATAAGCTGAAATCAAACAAATCACCAGGACCAGATAATATTTACCCTTGAGTTCTTAAGGAGGCTTGTGAGTACACATATAAACCCTTGACACATATTTTTAGGAAGTCACTGCGCACTGGAGAGATTCCGAAGGACTGGAAAATGGCAAATATCATACCATTATATAAAAAGGGTGACAGGGCAGATCCAAGCAACTATAGTCCGGTAAGCTTAACATGCATCACAGGAAAATTAATGGAAGGAATTATTAAGGATAAGATTGAGCAACACCTGGCAAGGACAGGAGTTATTAGGAACAGTAAGCATGGGTTTAGAAGAGGGACGTCGTGTTTTACTAACATGCTGGAATTCTATGAGGAGACAACAAAAGGATACGATCAAAGTGGAACATATGATATTATTTAACTTGACTTTCAGAAAGCATTTGATAAGGTGCCACATGAGAGGTTGGGCATCAAATTAAAAGAAGTGGGAGTTCAGGGTGATGTGTTTAGATGGGTACAAAATTGGCTCAGACACAGGAAGCAGAGGGTGATGGTGCGAGAAACCTCATCAGAATTGGCCGATGTTAAGAATGGTGTTCCACAGGGGTCAGTGCTAGGGTCGCTGCAATTTTTAATATATATAAATGATTTAGATAGTAATATAAGTAACAAGCTGGTTAAGTTTGCAGATGATACCAAGATAGGTGGAGTAGCAGATAATTTGGAATCTGTTATATCATTACAGAAGGATAGCATACAGGCTTGGGCAGATTTGTGGCAGATGAAATTTAATGTCAGTAAATGTAAAGTATTACACATAGGAAGTAAAAATGTTAGGTTTGAATACACAATGGGCGGTTGGAAAATCGAGAGTACACCTTATGAGAAGGATTTAGGAGTCATAGTGGACTCTAAGCTATCGACTTCCCGACAGTGTTCAGAAGCCATTAAGAAGGCTAACAGAATGTTAGGTTATATAACACGATGTGTGGAGTACAAGTCCAAGGAGGTTAAACTCAACCTTTATAATGCACTGGTGAGGTCTCATCTTGAGTACTATGTGCAGTTTTGGTCTTCAGGCTACAAAAAGGTCATAGCAGTGCTAGAAAAGGTCCAGAGAAGAGCGACTAGGCTGATTCCAGGGCTACAGGGGTTGAATTATGAGGAAAGATGAAAAGAGCTGTTTCTATACAGTTTAAGCAAAAGAAGATTAAGAGGTGACATGATTGAAGTGTTTAAAATTATGAAGGGAATCAGTACAGTGGATCGAGACTGTTATTTTAAAATGAGTTCATCAAGAACACGGGGACACAGTTGGAAACTTGTTAAGGTTAAATTTCGCACAAACATTAGGAAGTTTTTCTTTACACAAAGAACGATAGACACTTAGAATAAGCTACCAAGTAGTGTGGTAGATAGCAAGATGTTAGGGACTTTCAAAACTCGACTTGATGTTTTTTTGGAAGAAATAAGTTGATAGGACTGCGAGCTTTGTTGGGCTGAATGGCCTGTTCTAATCTAGAGTGTTCTAATATTCTAATATATCCAACACCAAGTTAAGAACCCCACAGGTCCCTGGGTGACTTAGCTTCTTAACAGAGAGTTTATCATACTTGTACCATGGAGTTATTTAATGCAGGACTGTGTTTCTCACTCTTGATTTTGGCACAAAACATGATCCATTCATTGGGCACACACCCAGAATGCCCTTATTCATTCATTGCGCACACACCCAGAATGCCCTTATGGTAGACCGACTTACGCATAATATGTTTGCTCATGTGCAGAAAATTTCCAACAAAATCAAAAAGGAAACAAGGTGAAAAAAAACTATATGACACCTTGGCGGTTGCTTACAGCTCTTCATTACTGCATTTTATTGGAATTGAGTCAAGAGGTCCATCAAAACTATGTACCAAAAGCAACAAAACAAAGCCAAAATCAAAGCCAAAAATAAAACTTACAATCCTCACACTAGCATGCATTTCTCTCTCTTAACTCACTTTTATGCCAATAAAACTTTCTAAGGCATCCAGTTTCTCTATTTCTGTTGATGGTACACTTGTCAAACCTGCTCCTGTTGTCAGAAATCTTGGTGTTTTGTTTGATTCATCACTTAACTTTGCGCTACACATTAGGTCTCTTTCCAAAATTTCATTCTATCAACATTGCCCGCCTCCGTCCATTTCTGTCCTTGTCTGATGCTCAAACTCTGGATCATTGTTTCATAATGTCTCATATTGATTACTGTAATTCCCTCTTCATTGGCCTCCCTGCAAAATCTATACAGAAGCTACTGTATATTCAGAACTCCGCAGCTAGAGTCCTCACCCACACAAAGCGTTTTGCTCACATCTCCCCTGTTCTCTCCCAGCTTCACTGGTTACCGGTTCCATTAAGGATTAAATTCAAGATTCTGCTTCTCACCTTCAAAGCCCTACATAACCTTGCCTCACTCTACCTCACTCAGCTACTAGCTCCTGACACTCCTTGTCGCTCTCTCAGGTCCTCGAGCAGTAACCTCCTTATTGTCCCATGCACCAGACTCTCCACCTTGGGAGGCAGGTCCTTCAGTGCTATAGCCCCTCAACTCTGGAACTCTCTTCCTTAGTCTCTCCGAGATTGCTCCTGTTTCTGCACTTTTAAGTCTCAACTGAAACCTTTCCTCTTCTACGAACTGTTGTCATCTGTGTAATTTTTTTTTTAACTCTGTATGTAAAGCGACCTTGGGTTTGTGAAAGATGCTCAATAAATATAACTTATTATTTAGGAAATATTGCAATTTCTTTTCATTTATTTGAAAATCATTGAACTCTCAGATAACAGAACTTTCACATTGCCACCTTCAATAGACTAAGATGTTGACAAGTGTGTGACATGATGTCAAGTGACCTGCAATGGTTAGCAAAGAGCATCACAAAATGGGTGTAAATGTATAAAAACAGAACATAAAATGACATCACCAGAATAACTGTAAAGTGTTAAACTAGTTAAAGAAACAAAGAAAATGAAAAATCAGTACTGTATGAGATGTGAAAAACATCGATTCATCATATCTTGAGCATGACAGTTCAATATCAGATAGAATAAGATGTCCCATAAAGAAGCAAGAGGCTGCAGAAATGGCAAAGAAATACCCTGTAATACTAGATGATGGCAGGGAACTCTTCGAGTAAGTGTCACAGAGGTTGAGTGCCACCTAGAAAAGATGTCCTTTGAGTCACAAAACCTCTATATGGTCAAAAGACCTTATTAAGAACAAAAATGAATGTTCCATGAGTGTAATAGCAAAACTGTTTATTTATCTTCTATAAGTATGGAAGAATAACAGTAAGACAGATGATCTAATTGAGTCCCTTAGTGTTCTGCTCCAAATCACAGTAACATTATCATATATGATTTAACTTATTTTTTTCTACACTAAAAAGATTTGTTTGATGAAACATTCTGAAATCTATTAAACAGTGATTTATATTTAAGTGTAATTTGCTTGATGTTGCATTTTTCTACTATAATACTAGATAATTTTGTCAGTTTAAACACAGCTCTGTCTAACAATCAAATACATAAGAAAAAAATGAGCTAATTAGAAGTAATCAATTTGCTAAGCCTCATACAATAAATGTTAAGTTAAATAGTCAGCTCCTGTGTGCACAAATGCTACATTTACGTGCTTCTGACAAAGCAATTTTTTTTCATATAAGGACTCACATTTTGTTTTACAATAAACTGGACAATGCAAGATGGGATCTTTATTAGTGTGTATTGTTATAAAAAAAGATAACTTATCAGTAAAGCTAAGTCATTGTTATATCACATATTTTAATTCCTTATGAATGGTGGTGAATATAATCACCTTGTACTGTATGTCCTGGCTTACATTTGGCTCCATCTTCTACCACCAACATCCTGTGAGTTACTCTTCGGGGTGATTTTCTGAGAAGCAGAATAAAAGTTCAATCAACTTCAGCACTGTTTTGTTGTCTGATACATCTTACATGTCAAACGCTGTTCTGATGCTGGTGACAAGGATGGTAATCTCAGAGTTAAAATTGTGATGCTGCTCTGCTAGGGATGAAAAACTAGCCCAAGAATTGAAAAGGATCAGGAGAAGAGGCATATTCAATCAAACAAGGCAAAAAAAAAATTGGTAGGTCAAAACTATCTTTCTTAAAACTTAAAATATGAACAAAAAATCAGATTTGAGAAGACATGCAAAAAATGGTTCACCGGAGAATCAAGAAATGGTAATCTTTTGAAATGCCAAAGTGTTAGGGGTTGTCTCAGATAAAGATAGGGCATTTATCCTGTTGCTCCATGTGATACCGGTCATTTCCTAAGAAACATTTAAACAAATGATGGAGACTGTAAGAAAACAAATATGGTGTTGGAGAAAAGACCAGATTTTTTCTGGAAGGAGCAGAACTTTTATTGAATGTTTAAAGTATTAAATCCCTTAAAAGTCATCATACTTTTCTGCATGACAAAAGATTTGTACACATATTTATTCATTCAGTATTTTTAATGTGAACTCTTATGCTGTACCGATACATTTCCAAATTACCCCTAAAGAGTTAAGGCTGATATTGCAGCAACAGGGTTCTCAACAAAGAATTGATTTGTAGGGCTTGAATACAACATTAACTTTTGAGTTTTTGTACTTCAGTTAAATAGCTACAAAAAATGGTTTATTTTGACTTAAATATATAGACAAATCTTTTGTTATGCAGAAAATTACAATGAGTTTCATGGGGACTGGATACTTTTGCATGCCATTGTATGCTTAATTTTACACAGATCCTTTATTCCTTTCTATGTGATAAGCGAACACTTCAGTGTGAGCTTGGCAAAATCACAGAAATATCTGGGAACTTTGCAGAACTCCATAAAATGCATTGAAGTCATTGAGGAAGAAGGAACTGAACTATTATTGAGTGGATTATACTGGTGCAATGGACTTTTAAGTTTTTAGAGTGCTAGGGATGAGTCTGTCAACTATACTTGAATGATTTTTGTGGCCTCCAATGTCATCCGAGCTGTGAGTCAGCAGTGCTAACCACTGCGCCATCGTGCCTCAAGCAACAAAAGATGGAGATAGAATGATAACCACAAACAAAACACGACATATGGCTAAAACTAACAATAAGTAAAAATATATGTAATTGCTCTCACAGAGCAATCTTAGGGTTTTCTTTGGCTGTTCCACAAAGCAATGGCATGGGACTATGTGGAATGGCGGGTCCAAGGCTTAACATTTTAGTGGCCCATTTTTAAATAAATAAATAATTGAGTGGCCGGCTCGATCTCTGTGGGTGTGAGTGGTCGCACAGCTGAGGGAAGTTGGTGAGGTAATTGAGGCGGAACACACCTGAACATGAGGATGCGATCTGTCTCAATTCCTTCATCAGCTTTCTGACGTGCGCAATTGAGGCACTGCACCCATGAAGACATATAAGGGAAAGCTGACAAAAGAAGAGGAAGAGAAAGGAGAGGGTAAAAAGAAAAGGACAGAAAGAAAGGAGGTTAAAGGAGGGGGAGAGGAGCAGGCAGGAAGACAGGAGAGTGCTGGTGTGACAGAGCAAGAGAGAGAAGGGGGGTAGCTGGGAGGACGTCCCAAAGGCCACTCCAGCTGAGCAATCAAGGAATTGAAATGACTAATGCACTGCACAGTTGGAGCAACTCTTGGACTCTAAGACTTGGATAAAGGCAGCGGGAGTTTTTGGGAAACTGGAAGGCCCAGTGAGGTGTCCTGCGGAGGGAGCCATGGACCGCAGGGACACAAGCCTGACAGTGGGAGTCAGAGGCTCGCCATATTGCCTTGCCGGGGCCACAGAAGGCATCAGGGGTCCAAGCCCAATAGCAAACACAGATGTCTGGCTTCTCTTTGGCTGCAAGGTCCCATTTGGGGTTAGCTGAAGAGATGCCCATTTTTAAAAGGGAAGCACTAGGACTGAATTTGAAAGAACTGTTGACTGCCTGGGAATTTTTATCCTCATTTTATTCTGATTATTTATGGACTTGTTTTTAACCTCCATATCAACACTGTTCATTTTAAAGGATTATTTGTACTGAACAATTTTTGCACTGCCCTATTTATTTGGAAACTGTTGTGTTAGATTTTAATCAAAGCACTTAGGCACCTTTATGTACCTACCCCTTGTCTGGCTGTATGTGTCCTTATCTGCTAAGCTCATCCTGGTTACGTTGCAAATGGTGGTGGGTTCAAGAGACTCCCTAGAGCAACTGGGAGAATGGAACCGACCCACACCATCACAAACCGGCTTGTATCATTGTTTGAAGTCATGGCTCTTGTTGCAGCTGGAACACCTTTTTTGTTTCTGATGTATCTGCAGATACTTTGCACTTTTTTTCTTCCACCAAGAAGGTTGAAGCACCTTGTAAATAGTAATAAATCTTTAGTGGGGTGGGGGTGAGATCCTTTGAGGCTTGTTTTGAATGGCGATTGTAGCACATGGCTAATTGTTCATGCATGCATAATACTGCACAGATATGCACAAGTACAAGGCATATTCTCTTCCTGATTATATTTTCACTCGCTTTTCTTTAACTTTTAAACTTTAGTTGTACTTGTCTCTTGGTGAACTTTGCACATCATGTGAAGCACAATTTTGGTCAAAGAATACTAGACTGTACTTGTGACCAAAGAATGTCTGGTCGGATTTGAATGTGCTCTGTTTAGTTCATAAGAACATGTTATGAAAGTGGTTTATTTAACAATATATTAGTAATAATACATGAGTTTCAGATGTTGTGAGCATAAAACTGGATGACTTGACATTTGTATTATGCAACCCAAGTTATGTGAGATTTTGATATTTGTTGTTGTCACCATAGATGCATATTTTATCAAAAACTTTGTTATTTCCATTTTGCATGAAGAGATGAGATTGAACATTTTTGCTTTGCAATTAATACAAACTACATGGGGTATGTAACATTTAAAAAATATCATTTTTGGGTGGAGTATTCATTTAATATACAATTGGTATTATTAAATAAAGCTTTGATATCCAGACCATATTTTTCAAAAACCTAATTTTAAAGAAAAAAAAAACTGAAAGTAACCTGCAGTGAGACTTGCTAGCTATCCTGACAGTGCTTGGTATAAGGTAAGAAACAACCATGGACCAGTAGACAGCCCATCACAGGGCACACACTGGGACCAGTTTAGGGTTTCCAGTTAAATTAACTTGCATATTTTTGTAGCTGCAGGTGGAATAACAGAGTATCCAGAAGAAACCTCATTTGGACATGTGAAGAACATTCAAACTCCAC
This sequence comes from Erpetoichthys calabaricus, assembly GCF_900747795.2. Taxonomy (NCBI): domain Eukaryota; kingdom Metazoa; phylum Chordata; class Cladistia; order Polypteriformes; family Polypteridae; genus Erpetoichthys; species Erpetoichthys calabaricus. Next base: position 137,200,806 of record NC_041400.2, on the reverse strand, counting down.
ACGAACAATGATTAAGATTCTATCCCAGGAAGAAGCAGAGTAAAATTCTGTGCTACTGTAAAGTCCTAAAATAGAAATAATTGAATAGTTAGAGTGAACTTTGTTTTCAGCCTGGTCCAACCATTATGGGTGACGGATTACATTATATTTACTGCTCCAGTGTAGTGTGGTCATTGCTCATAGACAAATGTATATTTTTAATAATTATTGACCCCATATAAATGAGTGTGCCATGCGATGGCTGAACTCCCTGTCCAGTTTTGGTTTTTATACTGAACCTAATAATAGGTGGAAAGGCTTGGGGTCCCACGACCCTAAATTGTATTAAGTGGCTTTACTAATGGATTTAATAAAATCTGAAGGAAATATTTTAATTTAAATTCTCAAAACATGTGAGACTATCAATGGAAAGACATTTACAATTTGTTTTTTATTTTTTAATATTCGAAAAGATGTCTTTAACAACTTTAAATAGTGATATGCCATTATGCTTCATAATAAAATGTTTGCCTTATTATTTTTAAATCTAGTTTTAAATACTTAATTCTTCTCAGATTTCAGTGGGAAATGTGCCTAACACCTCTTCCTGCAGAGCTATTTTTTTCCACCTCAGCTGTATAAACATCTGCCACTTTGCTCTTGTACAGTTCCGCCAGGCATGACCTCTATTTCTATAGCATTATGCCATCCAAATTAAAACTGGAAAAATTTTCTCCAGTCAGTTTCCTTCAACCTACCACAGATTTCATTTTCTTCATGAACAGCTGAACCCCATTTTCACTGGTTTATTATGCTAGCTCATTGAGTTCCAGGAAAAGAAAAGCTGTTTTCCTCTAGCTTTTATTTTTCTCAAATGTTCAATTTGTGTAACGGAAACAAAAGGTAGTGATTGATAATGGTTTTCTAGGAAGCTTTGCTCAGCTGCACTGAGATGATCATTAGATAGTACACTGCAAGCAGTATTTGATTACTATCATATCTGCTGTATAAAGGCAATTTTCTGGTAATAAAACGAGTACCAGCATGTTCATGCATGCCATAAAACTTATAAAGCATTAGGAAACCTCCCACTCTACTTAATTGTCCCTTTTTGCTTTTCTCAGCAGGTTTAAAGAAGGCCTTAAACAAAACATTATAAAGAAATGTGCAATCTCTTTTTACACGGCATGCACAAATATCCTTTCATATATGAAGCGCCTTTCCCTAGTATAGCTGTTTAAATATATTTCTTACAATTTGACCTCAGCAGATTAAGGGACTTGGTCAGAGACAACTACTGAGCCAGAGGAGCAAACCACACTGCTGGATTTGTGCTTTTAAGGCCACAGTAGCATGATTCAAAAGTGGAGTCTTTCCCTGATTTTCTGTAGACAATTAACTTTATATAGTAAATAATTTCAGAAAGAGGGAATTGCTTCCCATTTCACCCTTAAACATCTTTTTGTCCATTCCTGATAATATGCTTAGGTTTACACTATAATCATTAAATGTGTTAAAAGTTTTCCTCTGCATAGCACATTTTTTTCCAAATAGTTATGTTAACTGCCACTACTACAGATTAAGTGGTTGGAATGTTTCTTGAAGAATTTTATAGAAGTCAATTTATTTCTTTTATAGTGTCCAGAGGACTTCACCTCCTGAATACATTTTAGCATAGAAACAAGTACAAATTTGGTTAAATTCCAGATTACTGTCTAGACTTTACACATTCTCACTGTGTGCACGTTGATTTTCACTGTTAAGCTTCTGCCTGCTTTCAACAATGTTATGATTCACCTCACTTGAAAAATGTATTTCTCTAGCTATTCCACAAACTTTTACTAATCCAGTTCTAATGTTTAAACTCTCCCTGATGAATATTTAAGGTAGCTACATGTTATTTATGTGTTGTCCTGATGCCATCTGGCATGGGCATCATCATTTTCTGGAACCATGGTCATGTTAGGATGCTAGGCAGGCATGCCTTGGTGGTCATGTCGCTTGTGAGACAATTTAAAAACTGACATGTAATTACATCCTAGATTGCTCTTCCTCTGAAAACTTTGTTGCTTTATTTAGTTAACTGAATTGTCTGTTTTTGATTTCTCAACTCTGAGTTTTGACTTGGACTTTACTTAATGTTTTGGTTTTGGTTGCCTTCGTAATAGTCTTCACTCTTTTGAACTCTCACTCATTTATTCACATCTCTATTCTGGTCCTCTCTTCACATTTTGCCTTGTGACAGAATGAAAAAAGACAAAAGGTCTTAAAAAACAAAGTCAGCTATGCATTCCCACACACGTCTGATCCAAATGTGTGGTACTCACCACTCCTGAGCAACCTAGCCTCAGCCTTAAGATGCAGGCGTATGACTTGAACATGCGAAACAGAAACAGTAGAACAAGGTATTTAAAGTGAAAAATATCCACATAGGGACATTTATATATATATATATTTATATATATACTATACAGTATATATATTCTATCTATCCTACAAACCCAGTTCCAGAAAAGTTGGGACACATAAAACCAGTATGCAATGATTTGCTAATCTCATAAACCCATATTTTATTCACAATAAAACATAGAAAACATGTCAAATGTTTAAACTGGGAAAATGTACAATTTTAAGAAAAGTATTAGGTAATTTTGAACTTGATGGCAGCAACACATCTCAAAAAATTTGGGAAAGGACCATGTTTACCATTGTGTAGCATCTCTTCTTCTTTTAACAACTGTCTATAAATGTCTGGCAACTGAGGAGACCAGTTGGTGGACTTTTGGGAGAGGAATGTTGTCCCATTCTGGTCTGATATAGAATTCTAGCTGTGCAACTGTCCTGGGTCTTCTTTGTCATATTTTTCATTTTATGACAGGACAGCTCAGCACCTGGGCTCTTCTTCTGTGAAGCCATGCTGTTGTAATAGATGCAGTATGTGGTTTAGCATTGTCTTGCTGAACTATGCAAGGCCTTCCCTGAAAAAGATGCTGTCTGGATGGGAGCATATGTTTGTCTAAAACTGGTATATACCTTTCAGTATTGATGGTGCCTTTCCAGATGTACAGGCTGCCAATTCCATAGGCACTAATGTACCCCCCATGTCATTAGAAATGCAGGCTTTTGAACAGAGTGCTGATAACAAGTTTGACGATCCCACTCCTCTTAAGTCTGGAGGATGCAATGTCCATGTTTCCAAAAAGAATTTCAAATTTCGATTCTTCTGACCACTGACCAATTTTCCACTTTGCCTCAGTCTATTTTAAATGAGCTTTTGCCCACTGAAGACAGCAGTGTTTCTGGATCCATCCAACCATCCATTATCCAACCCACTATATCCTAACTACATGGTCACGGGGGTCTGCTGGAGCCAATCCCAGCCAACACAGGGTCCAAGGCAGGAAACAAACCCCGGGCAGGACGCCAGCTCACTGCAGGTGTTTCTGGATCATGTTCACATATGGCTTTTTCTTTGTATGATAAAGCTTTAACCTGAATTTGTGGGTGGCATGGCGAACTGTGTTCCCAGAAAATGATTTCTGCAAAGGTCCCTCGCCCATGCAGTGATTTCGAAGACAGAATCAGGGCTGTTTTTACTGCAGTGCTATCTGAGGGTCCAAAGATCACAGGCATCCAATATTAATTTTCAGCCTTGTCCCTTGCACAAAGAGATATCTCCAGATTCTCAGAATCTTTTGATGACATTATGTACTGTAGATGCTGTCTTCAGAATTTTATTGAGGGACATTTTTCTGAAATTATTCCACAATTTGTAGATGCTGTTTTTTGTAGATTGGTGAACCTCTGCCATTTACCTACCTACCTTTACTTCTGAGAGGCTCTCTCTAAGATGCTCTTTTTATACCCAATCATGTTACTGACCTGTTGCCAATTAACCTAACTAGTAGTAAAATATTCCTTCAGCTGTTTCTTTTTAATACCACTTACTTTTCCAGCCTTTTGTTGCCCTTGTCCAAACTTTTTTGAGATGTATTGCTGCCATCAAATTCAAAATGAGTCAGTCTTTGTCATGAAATAGTAAAATTTCAACATTTGCTATGTTTTCTATGTTCTATTGTGAATAAATACAGGTTTATGAGATTTGCAGATCATTGAATTCTGTTTTTATTTACATTGTATACAGCATCTGAACATTTTTGGAACTGGGGATCTATCTATCTATCTATCTATCTATCTATCTATCTATCTATCTATCTATCTATCTATCTATCTATCTATCTATCTATCTATCTATCACATAATTCTTGACAAAATACATAAAAAAAATAACAAAAAGTAGACACATCAGAGCCAACCATGACAGTCGCAGGGTAGTCTTATATTCTGCCACAATACTAGCAAGATGATGAATCTAGCAAATCTAAATTAGCTTACTCAGTTTAGTTCAAATCCCAACTCCAGCAAACACCTGCCATGGACTGTGCAGGAGGACACATTAGCACTGACACTTTGGTAATTTATACTCGTTGGTGCAGCTCCAGCATATTTTGGAATTTTGCAACAAACTGAAGTCATATGCAAAAACAAAGGAAACATGGAAGCTCTGTGAAAAGATCCCTTATTTCTGTAATAAACTAGTAAACCTTCGATTCTCTAAAGAATCGCAAATCCAAGAATGGCAATCACTTTCTGTTCCCTCCGATCTTGGGATTCATTTAATTAAATAAATATATTTGTACTAAAGCTGTTTCTTTTTTGGAGCCGTGACTTGTTTGGTTCTGGTGTTTCAGAAGCCCGTTGTAGGCTCCTTCATTCATTGTTTTTATCCATGCGGTCTCGATTTTGTTTTTCTATGGCTGTGGGTTTGACTCTGGGGTGCTGAGGCACTGTGCGCGTGCGCTTTCGGCACAGCTTGTTTCTGGTGTCTGGCATCCGTGCATATATACACCTTTGTAAAGATGACGTATCTATTTTCTTTCAGAGCTTCATGCCTAGGTAGCATATTGTATTAAATAATTTGGAAAAAGTGCAGCAAGCCAAAGCAGATGACTCTTGAATGGCATGATGTCTGGTGTCTGCCAGCTTCTTATTTATAAGTCAAATTCTGGTCTTTAATGGAGTCCTTTGTCTAATTAGATGGTTTACATCTACCGTCATCAATGTAGACAATGAGCTGAAACATTACTCATTCATTTTCTAAACTTACTTACTTCCTCGCTGACAAGTGCTTTAGCTGATCCTGGAAGTGACTGGAGCAAAACAGGTTCTTGCATAAAATGTGATGCTACAGTATTGCTGTGTTTCCATATTATGTATACAGTGTCGGTTTTGTGACTCAATTTCCAAATTATGCTATTTAACAGGTACATGATTTACACGGTTGCCCAGATGTTATGACTTAGATGAACGAGTACATTGACAGAGGCATTGGGGAACCCCAGAGACACAAATTCATGTCCTTAAGCCATTAGGTGCCTTTCTCAAGCAGAAATTGCTGTAGTTTTGCTGTCTACTGCCAAGGTCAGATTAGCTAAGATCTGTCTTGTTTTCCTGGCCTTTTAATAGAACATAAGGACTCAAGGGTATAAGGGCACCAGCGCCACTGAAGGACACTTTAACCTTATGGCCACATTGTTTTGAATAGCTGTCTCTCATGTAGGAAGAGATTCTGAGAAAAGTCAGAAATTAACCACCCACCTCAGGTAATAGTCTGACAGCTCTCTGGAAGAAAGAAAGAACATGTTTCCAGAATCTGAAGAAGATAAAGAAATAGAGAAGGACAAAATTTAAGATGACAGAGGCTAAAAAGTGCTAAGAATAAGTGTGCTGTCTTTTGAAAGGGAATATATCTCCTTCTTTTTGAAGGCCCGTAAAAGGGAACATAAAAGTTTTTATCATTTTCTCGGTGTGTGATTTTTGTTGATTTATTTACTGAATATATAATTCCTCCTGCGCCTTTGTCCTTCATGGGTTCAAAGGGAGAGACAAAGCCAGTGCCCATGACAGTTATAAGTTTATAGGGTCATCTTGTTAGTACTTACATATACTAATCAACATGCAACATGGTGCTGCTCTCCAATTACATAATGCTATTTTATTATATATGACTGACAATTCTAAAATGACCTCTGTCTAACTGATTGTGAATGTGTATATGATGGACAAGTGTGCTGTGTAGGTATTACACCCTTTCGAGTCTGGAAAAGGAAGAATAATAACAGAAACTCTGATTTGTGTCTCTTTCAACAGAATTTTCATCAGGAATGAAATTATATATATATATATATTATATATATTATATAATATATATATATATATTATATATATTATATATATATACTATAATATATATATATATATATATATATATATATATATATATACGTACACATAAACATATTCAGTATTAAAAACTAATAATGTCAATTCTCTTAACATTAACATAAATTTGATTTTCTGTCTTTACTGTTTTCCATATTAATCAATTTTATACTTTGCACAATAAATAAATCACATTTGCACAAGTTGAAACATTTATAAACTAAATTACAGGTAACTCATCTCTGATAAACTATTGCTCATCTTACTACACTCTTGCATCATTTCACTGCACGGAGTATTACAACAACAACAACAACATTTATTTATATAGCACATTTTCATACAAAAAGTAGCTCAAAGTGCTTTACATAATGAAGAGAAGAAAAATAAAAGACAAAATAAGAAATTAAAATAAGACAACATTAATTAACATAGAAAGGAGTAAGGTCCGATGGCCAGGGTGGACAGAAAAAACAAAAAAAAAAAACTCCAGAAGGCTGGAGAAAAAAATAAAATCTGTAGGGGTTCCAGGCCACGAGACCGCCCAGTCCCCTTTGGGCATTCTACCTAACATAAATGAAATAGTCCTCTTTGTAGTTCGGGTTTTTCACGGAGTCACTTGATGCTGATGGTCATACAGACTTCTGGCTTTTAATCCATCCATCATTGTTGTCTATTACAATGTCTATCACTTTAACACAATACAATTAAAGTAATAGAATCATAGTATTTACATTTTTATTTACTTGTAATGTATTCAATTAAAACTAAATAATAAATACAAAAGAATAAACATGACACTGAAGGAACAACATAAAAAGTGCTAATAAACAAACATAATACCATGCATTTGTTGCATGCGTTTCACATTAAAGAGCAAAATTACCACTTTTTGTGTTATTACTTCTAGAATTACAGTCTTTCAAAAGAAATTAGATGACATTATGAAGAATTCCCTCCATCCTCTTCAGGAGGCGCTCTCTTGAAGAACTTTTAGTCACAGGCACATTCTACCAGGATGTACTAAGAAGCGCCTCTGGAGGTCTTTTCTACCTCTTACTATCAGGCAATTCAATGCTTCCACCCAATGTTCAGTAAGTTTATTTTTATTTATTTATAAATTGATTGATTTATTGGAGGTATTATTTGTTGTGTGAGTCTGTATTATTGTTTTTATGTTTCTGCTGCCTTTGAATTTCCCCATGGGATTAATAAAGTTTATCTAATCTAAGTCTAATCTAATATGTTAAAACTTTCAAAATCTTTTCTGAAATATATGCAATATACTATGAACATTTTTATGTTTATTTAATTACAACATTAATTTTTTACATATCTAGAAAATGAAAAATAATAACAGAAACCCTGACTCGTGGCTCTTTCAACAGTTGCTTTATCAGGAATGAGTCACTGTGTCAAGGACTTCTGCTACTCATTGTTACCAAATATAAATAATCAATCGAGCAGATGTTCCTGCTGACACCATACCAACACAGAAATGAACAACTGATCAGTGGCATATAAGGTAAAATATTCTTGAACTGAAATGGTTCCCTTTTCCATGTACATTTAAGTAAATTAATCACAGAGCACAGCATTAACCTACTGAATTACATTTTTTTAGCTGGGACTGAACAAAATACATCCATCATATATGCCTGTTTTTTACCTTGCTGTAAGCTCTGCCATGCAAGACTCCAGTCCCTCACACCGCTGGACAGGATTTGGAGAATGTTATATTACGTTAGAAACACTTTTACTTTAGTATTAAATAAAAGATGTCAAAAAGAATGTCGGAATTGATTTATGTGTAGCCCTGCAGGATTTCAGAATGGTGTTGCTCAATCTTGTCCTTAATAATTCCTTCCATTAATTTTCCTATGATGCATGTTCAGCTTACTGGCCTATAGTTGCTTGGATCTGCCCTTGTCACCCTTTTTATATAATGGAATGACATTTGCCATTTTCCAGTCCTTTGAAATCTCTCCAGTGTGCAGTGACTTCCTAAAAATATGTGTCAAGGGTTTATATATGTACTCGCTAGCCTCCTTAACACTAGAATTACCAGAGCCTACGAAAAAACTCGTAGATCCGGCCCACCTTAAATCGCTTCTTAAATCCGTTCACACCTCTCCGCCAGCATCCTTTGTCCTCTAAATGTGCTGATAAAAGACAAGCTGCCAGCAGCCGGCTATTCCATCCCCCCACCCTCTATTTTACACTCATCCCCATCTTTGTTATTTAGCCAGGTTTCCATTATTGCTATAATATCATACTATAATTATGCTCTGCTATATACAAATCCAAATCACTTACACTACTGCTGCAATAAATTATTTCATCAAAGGTCGTGCACGGCACAGCAAGCATCTTGTAGGAGGCTGGAACAATCTCTGGACGGGGCATCAGCTCCTCCCTATCACTGCTAAACCGTGTTTCCATGTTTAATACATTCTTTAATTCCTATCATCATGAAAATGATATCAAGTATACATTTTAGTATTAAAATTGTTTATTACAGAAAGCTGTAATATCACGAATGTAATGGATGTAATGTAATGGATTCTGTGTCATATCAGAGAAAGAGAAATCCCGTTTAGGAAGCACATAGTGATTCACACACATAGAGCACATAGAAAAACACATAGAATACGAAACATTTAATGTGCTACTTTAGTTACGATGGTATTTGAGAAACTAGTAAATTAAATGATTTAAAGATGAAGTTTATAATGTTCTACTTTAATGACAAAATAAACTACGCGATTAAAGTGGAAATTTCGAGATTATAGTTGACATTTCAAGTTTTTTTTCCCCCACTGTGTCCCTATTTTTTTTTCTTTTCTCTGTACCCTTATAAGCTTCCATTTGACACTCAGACAGTGGGCTGCGACTTGCCTTTTCATGCTGACTTTGATATCTGACAACTTCTTTTTTATTTTGGACACTGTGCAACTTTGTGAACTTGAACTTTTGAGTTTCTCTGACACTCTATGTCACTCGATCAACTTCCTTTTGTTGTTTATACCACTGTTTAAACCAACAAATTGTACGTTTTTCCTTGCCTCCACTTGGTATTCGCTGAAATTTTATTTTCCCATGTGCTTTTGCCATTGTCTTTTCACAGAACACTGAACTTAAGGGCTATTTATATTGATTTGCATATTCAAAGAGGCGTAATTCTAGGAGGAGGTGGGGTGGGACGGCAGGCATGTGCACGTGCATTACTTTTCACGCTGACCGGGATTTGTGTAGTGGAAAAAAGTGGAAGTTGGTGTACGCACAGATTTATGGATCTGGATTTTTTTGTGCATAAGCACATTTCCGCTTTTGTCCCTACGCCATGTTTTAGTGTGAATTCTACACATGGCATTATGCATGAGGCCTCTTGTCTTTATAGCTTGTATATTCGCTGCCCAGTAAAAGAATTGAAAATTAGGTAGTGCTATGCCTCCTTCTGTTTCAGGACATTGTAGAGTCTTCTTTTGTATGTATGGAAGTTTTGAATTCCAAATAAATGAAGTTATAGTTGAGCCTAATGTCTTAAAAATGATTTGTTAATGTATTTGAGGATGTTTTAAAATATGAAGAGAAACTTGGGAAGGATGGTCTTTTTAACAATGTTGATTCTCCCTGCTAATGTAAGAAACGCCTTGTTTAATTTTTTCCATGTAGACAGCAAAATTTTGTTGAAAAACAGCTTTATATTTGAAGTGATATTTACCCCTAGATAATTAAACTGATCTGATAAAATAAATGGGAAAGTATCCAGTCCGACATTGTGAGCTAGAGAATTCACTGGAAAGAGTCCAAAAAATTTTGAAAATCTGCTAATGGTTTTAGGACTGCTGGGACAGAATTTTATGGTTCAGATATATTCAGTACCATATCATCTGCATATAGTGATATTTTCTTTTCCAGTTCTTCTCTGACAGTCCTCTTTATCTCTGATACATTTTGAAAGTAGACAGCCAGTGGTTCAATAGAAATTGCAAAGAGCAAAAAATGATAAGGGGCATCCTTGTCAAGTACAGTACCATGTTCTAGTTTGAAGTAGTCTGAAATAATGAGTATCTTAGTATCTTAACGTTGTTATTCAGAAGAGAGATTGGTCTATATGATGCACATTGGAATAAATCCTGATCTTTTTTAAGAAAGATGGTAATTAATGCTTGGCAAAAGGTTTGAGGTAGAATATTGTTGTCTTTAGCTTCTATAAATGTTGCTTATAATAGTGGAGCTAACTTATTAAAGAAGCATTTCAAAAGTAGACAGCCAATGGCTCAATGGCACTTGCAAAGAGCAATGGTGATCCTTGTCAAGTACCTCGTTTTAGTTTGAAGTAGTCTGAAGTAATGTTGTTAATACAAACTGAGGCTTCGGAACTATTATAGAGTAATTTGATCCATTCACATATGTTTGGGCCAAACCCAAATTTATGCAATGTGGTGAATAGGATTTTTCTGCATCAAAAGATAGTAAGATCTCTGGGGTGTTAGATTTAATGGGTGAATATGTTATATTGAACAAACATCAAAGATTGGAAGCTATATGTCTGCCTTTAATAAATCTGGTATGGTCTTGTGATATTTGCAGAAGGAAGCACTTTCTCAGTCCTTCTGGCTAGAACTTTGGAGAGTATGTTAATGGCATTATTCAGGAGTGAGATTGGTCTCTATGATGCACAGTCAGTCAGTCCTTATTTTTCTTAGGATACTTGGTGAAAAGTTAAAGGTAGAATTTTGTTGTCTTTAGCTTCTATAAATGTTGCTAACAATAGTGGAGATAACTTATTTTAATTTATTTACAAGATTCCACTGGGTAGCCATCAGCACCAGATGCTTTACCACTCTGAAGTGAATTTATAGCGTTTAGTAATTCTGAGAGTGTCAGAGGTTTATGCAGTTCCACAGCAATAACAATGTCTAGCTGTGCTGTGCTTGTTTCTGTCTTATTTTCTTTAAACTGAGCAGAGTATAAGGACTTATCTGAATGTGTAGGTTATACTTTTGAGATCAATAATTTTTTCCGTTTGTGTTGTTAGTTGCAGTTATTGTATTTCAGACTTTGTGCTTGTGTATTTGTTGGGCTAAGATCTTATTGGCCTTCTCTCTGTGTTTATAAGATAACGATAAGCTTTTCTGTTTCTTTAGTAGTCAACAGATGTTAAATATGGATTGCAAAATTTGTCTTTTCCTATAAAATGCCTTATTTGGAGACATGGCGTATTTTAGATCTATTCTTGTAATTCTGCTTGCATGTAGTGCTACTAGGATAGGCTTTAGCCACTCTTGGCTCTGAATTGGATTAAGGGGATTTGGAATTCTTTGCTAAGTTACTTCTGTGCCTTAACCAATTTACTGAAATCAGCTAAGAGCTATAGATTTCAAATTGTTGATTCTCTTCTCAGAAATGCAAACTATAATTTCATATAAGATTTTCATCTAAAAAAAAAACCTAATTATCTCTCCCACCTTTTACTACGTATTGTGTAATATATGGAAAAATGATATCCAGCCATTAATTATCAAGAAAGAGCACCAGTGATTAGATACAATCTTACCTCAAACAAAATATCTACAGTAATGAACAATATCTTCCTACATTATCTAAGAGAACACTACACCTACAGATATTTTTACAGATCTTTTAGCACAGAAGGCTTATATTTGTCACAATACATTTCTTTAAATTGCCACAGTCACTGCACTCCATTACCCAGCTGTAGGCCTCTCACAGTTTACTTTTGGTTCCTTACAGAAGTCAGTACTGAAGAGACCAAATGTGAAGAAATTGTTGCTTAAGCTTGATGCCAACCAGTGTGATCCATTTCTTAGCGTTATACTAAGTTTCAGTTCTTGACTGAGTTTGTTTGACCTTCATTACTGGTTTGTCCTTCTAACAAAGCACATATCCTTTTTAGTGGTGTTTATTTATTTGAAGAAATGTTTTTTGGATTATGATATCTGACAGTTTGAAATTAGTATATAAATGAAATATGCATTTGACTGGGTTAGTTTACTTAAAAGATTTTTTGTAGTGGCAAACAGTAGGAACTTACCTGTATTTCTTCAGTTAAAATATTTCCCCTTTCATTGATTCAACGGTGATTAAATTGGAAATCATGCTTACAAGCATACAACCTTTACCTTTCAATTATGTACCTTCTATTAATCTCAGTTTAATAGCTTGGATAAGGTCAAAAGATCACAAAAATTCAACTTTATTAGATTTTCTTTGAACTAGATGTAGTTCAATCAAAAAATCAATGTCTCATAAATTTACTACTTTAAAAAACCATACATTTTAAGAAACTCACAGCATGCAATTTATGTTCTCTATGTACTGTTTACTGCATTAGTGTAATAAAATCAGGTGCCCAGTTGATATTTTATGTTAGAATTACTCCAAGGCTAAACAAGAATATTGTACAGACTCGTCTACTGTATCAGTAAGTGAAAATAATTATATAAATCTAACAAAGTCAGACATAGCAAGACTTTTTTTTACCTGGAACAGTGAGAAATAGTCAAATACAATTTCAATAACATTTTTATAGAAAGACAAGCCATCTTTAGATTGTTTTATTTCTTTTTGCGAATTTCATATAATGTTTTTTTATAACTGGAATTACTAAATACCTTCTGTGATTTACAGTATATATACTGTATCGTTTAACAGTATGCACTGGATACTTTATTCAATCAATAAAATTCAGATTCAGTTGCTGTGTAGTACAGAGACACAGTGGTTAGCACTTCTACCTCATATTTCCATGGACATGGGATCGATCCTTATCTCAGTGACATCTGTGAAAAGTTTATATAATTTCCATTTGGGGTTTCTCTGGGTACCATTGTTTCCTGCATTACTGTGGCTAGTTTTATTGTCAGCTCTCATCTAACCTGGTATGTGTAGGATTAAGCTGTTTTGGGCTGATGTCCTCCTTGGCACTTTGTCTTTGCTCTCCAACTGTAATGCATATTCGTGATAATTGCCTGAAATGCCCGTCACCCTGCTAGGGATGCACCGATACCGAAACGGGTATCTGGTATCGGCCTCGATACCACATTTTCTAAAGTACTCGTACTCGTTAAAAGTCCCCCGATACCGGGGACCGATACCACGGTCTGAGAAATGTCTATGTTTGAGCGGCGTGTAAGGGGTTAATCACAGGCGCCGAGTGCCTGCCCCCAGGCCCTGGCTGCAGCTCAGAGCGGGAAGAAGGCGAGGTGAGAGATGTCAGCCGTGTGGAACTATTTCAAAGTGAATGAAGACGACAAAACAAAGGCGGACTGCAAATTGTGCTCAGCGAAATTGTCCAGAGGAGGCTCAAAAGGTAGCGCATTTAACACAAGTAATTTAATCAAGCACCCAAAATCCCAACACGACAACGAGTACAAAGAGTTTACCCACGCTTCTAAACCAACACAACCCACGCTGCAGCAAACTCTTGCAAGACGAGAGAAAATGTCCAGAGACAATCCACGTGCTGTGAAAATAACACAGGCAATTATCGAGTACATTGCATTGAGTGACCAGCCACTCTCGGAGGTAGAAAATGTGGGATTCCTGTGTCTCCTCCATGTTCTGGAGCCCAGATATGATGTCCCAAGCCGCCGCTACATGACTGACACGAAGCTGCCTAAACTACATGACTCAGTGAAAAAACATATCCACAGCCTACTGCAAGCCTCCTCTGCGTTTAGTTTCACCACGGATATTTGGACAAGCAGTGTTAGCCCCGTGTCGCTAATTAGCCTAACCTCCCAGTGGATAGACGAGAGTTTCTTGTTTTTTTTTGTTAAGTTATATGACTAAAGCTGTTATCTGTAAATTTAAATCATGTTTTTATTAAGTACTCGGTATCGGCAAGTACTCGGTATCGGCGAGTACTGAAATGCAAGTACTCGTACTCATACTCGTTTTCCAAAAAAGTGGTATCAGTGCATCCCTACAGCCTGCACTCCCCCATAAACAAGCACTTGATGGCTGCTTGTGACATCTCTGGAATGCGCTTTCTGTAATAGCGGTGATGGTGCCAGTTCAGAAAACAAAATGGGCAGGGGTTCTCAACCTGGGAAACACAAACGTTATTATTATTATTTTATTTATATCTTTTTTTTTTTACATGCGGCTGGACAAGATCCTTGATGTTACTTATGCTCAAGCACAAATCTTTTTTATTGATCTATTGGTTACTACTTTGCACGTTTATATCTGTAAAATCAGTTACAGAATATCTGGTGATGCCTGAAGATTTCTTCATAACAAACAACAATTTCAAATTTCATTGATACAAATAATTTCAAATGGGGCATGACCATAATTTTTTGCATAGTGGTTTGCTCAGCCATTTGCAAGTTTCTGTCCAGTTCAAGAATACATCTCTGCAGCCCACTGCCTCCACCCTGGAACTCCAAGTATGGGGAGCTCACTCCAATGGCCACCTATAGAGTCTAGCTGCAGACATCCAGAGCTCCATTAATACTAGAATCCCTGAAACCTATGAAAAAAGTCGTAATCCCGGGCCACCTTAAATTCCTTCACACCTCTCCATTAGCATTTTTTGTTTTACAAATGTGTCGATCAGCACAAGCAACAAGCAGACTGCTACCCCATCCGCCCCACCACCACAGCTCAATTCGGACAAAAACGTCTCCCAGCTAAAGTTTGTTTATCAGGGTGTGAGGTGCCTGGAGTTGTATTGGGTAAATAATATATTGTTATTTTAAATACATGTGTGCATATGTCCTTTTTTTTCATTTAAAACATGGTGAAAATGTCCTAATTTTCTAAGAAAGCAACTTTGTTCTTTGGTTATTTTAAGAAAAAGAGAAACAATCAATGTGGCAAGAGAGCCTGCCTCCATCAGAACCCTCCGCGGTACCCCCCAACAGTGCTGCCCACCCAAACTACAACTCCCATGTAGCCCTGTGGGTATCTGAATGGGAAGCACGTCAGAGGGATGTCGTAACTCAGTGTACTGGGGAAGCTCATGGCCCTAGGAAGCAGTCTCCCCCGTCCATTCATTATAATGGCCTCCTGACTAGGAAAGGTACCACTAACCAGCTGGGTCGGGATGCCCATCCACCCACATCCTTCAATCAAAAAGGCCTCTTTGCCAGTTAAAGAACTATCCACCCCGGCCGGGATGCCAGCCAACCCCATGTTGTTTATTACAGTTGGCTCTCTTCTCTTTCTGGGTTTGTGATCTTCCCTTTTCCTGGGGCACAAAAAACAAACTGTCATATGGTGAACTTAAAGGAAATTTTCTTAAGGTATTTGTACATTTCCATATTTTATAGGGTCATTATGGTCACATGTGATGAGTACATTAAAATCTTTACTTGTATGTGCTAATCAACATGCAATACATCGCCAATGATTAGTTGAGTTTATTTAGAGAGTTGAATCCAAGTATTCAGGCATTTAAATCCAGGGAGGAACAAACATAACACCTTTTTGTACTATACACATCTCAGGGCTCTTTACAACATGGAACTGTAGTACATGCTTTATGATTGGAGCACAGATGTGTTAAGTGAGAAGGTGTGGGTTACACAGATAGTTAGGGACTGAACCTGTAGCCTTGTGATTGATAGCCCAGTGTTTTTGGTCACTGGGCCGCACTTGCCAGATAGGAACAATAAACACAAAAAGAAAGCATTTGTGCAAGTAGACTGTATAGGTTGCAAAAGTTTATGTGTATATAAAGGTATAAATATAGAGATATAATCCACATAAAAAATATCCAAATTAAATATGAAGCAGTGCCAGTCAATTCACAAAAAATGCAATCTGTTTGAAAACCTATTATTAAATGTTTATTCTGTGTAAGTTCATTTATATAATATTTTCTCAAGTGCATACAGATACTCAGGAAGTGTGCAGAGCTTGTTGGGGAAAGTGTTTACACTGCGATGGACCAAATGTTAGGATGTTAAACTGATACAGGTCCATGCCACCTCATGAGAAAGAACATTTTGATCTGTATCACAAGCATTTACACTATGACCCTATCAAGATGAAATGCCATCAGTCACATTTATTAAAGATCTAATTTTGTACTGTAAATGTTTATGTGTTTGAAAATATCTGTATGATAAAATATGAACTAATCCAGTGTTTTTGTTTAATGTACTGATCCAGTATTTTTATCCGTTGTCAAATTACTTTCTTCAGTCAAATGAAAAATAAGAACAATAGATATTGAAATAAAAGTCGGCAAATAGAGAAATTGCATTCTTATGACTCAGGTTATAGACATCTGTCCCATTATGTCACACAAGTAAATCTTAGTAAAGTTAAATTGCATTTACTAATACAAATAATACCTTAACTCAGCATACACAGCTTGTCCCAGGCAGAGCAATAAATTTACACTGCAAAAAGGTTATATTGGTGTCTGATGGTTCATATACTTCACATTAAGATGACAATAAGTCTGCTTTCAGTAAACAGTTTTATGCACTGTAAAGAGTCATATCGTTTAACATTTGTTTCATCATTTACATTACAGCAAGTGAAGCATGACAGCTATCAAACATTATAGTCAGTCTCTCATTCCTTGTTAGTTTTCATTTCTTACTACAATAAATTGAGATAATACAGGAGACCCAACAAAGTTTCAACATCAGAACCTGAAATAAATATGAATACCCTTAAATTTAGGTTTTGCAAGCATGCACATGTCTGGTAAATGGTTATGTCATACATTCTAAGTATTGATCTACAATAGCATGCATGTTTTAATTGGAAGAAAAGCCAGCTTAGGAATCACCCAAGAAGTCTGAGACTGCAGGTTTATTCCATGTCTTGAACAGTACTAAAAATGTAATAGAACACCAGAGTACCTTGTTATTTCATTTGTGTTTGCTTTGACTCAGCAGAAGTCAAAATAAAATTAATTAAAAGGGTAAGTAAATGAACAAGGTCAAAAATATGTGCAAGGGCTGATACTTTAGTTCAAATGAACTAAAGAACGTTATACAAAAATCAGAAGTCTATTGTTAGAAGAGGAGAAGGTGAGTCAAACTGTTAAGGGAAGTCATTAGTCGGAAAATGAGAAGATGAGTCAAACTGTTAAGGGAAGCTTGTAGAAATTCATACACCAAACATTAATTTGATCCAAAGTTTGATGAGAAAGAAATACCTTTGTTGACCCTTGTAAAAGCAGCACAAGATAAATAGAAAAAGGTTTGGGGATCCACCCCGTATATTTCTTGAGAACTCCTGGAGCCTCATGTATACATGTGTTGCGTATGCCCATTTTCACACTCAGTTTGAGATATATAAAATCTAAACTGCACATTTTCATGGCAACCTCACACTATGTGTACGCACTTTTCTGCTCAGTTTTGGAAACAGGTGGTAACCAGTGTCAAAGCAGTGCTACTGTTTCTGTGTAGTCTCCCTTTCTTTTTTAGATTCACATCCATGATGAGGGCTGTATCAAATACCCCCACATTCATTGCATATCATTTACAAACTTAAGGCACTTGATTGTAATCATTCTGTTAGAATATAATGGTGCACAGAATGGCCAAACTGTTCCAAATACCATAGCTGTTTTAGCATTGTTTCTCTCAGTGCACCACTGAGATCATTTTAACCAATTGTGTCAGTGTGTGGTATCACAGCTACACAGCAGCTGATCGGAAAGCTCTACAGCGGGTTGTGTCGAGAGCGCAGCAGATTATCAGGATACAGGTTCCAGCCCCGTAGGACATTTCTAACACTCCATTCACCCATACCATAGTCAATTTGAACTTTTCCCATCTGGCAAATGCTTCAGAACCTTTCCTACATGGAATTTGAGGCTCAGAAACAGTTTCATCCCTAGAGCTACAAATGCACTCAATCAGTCCATTAAGCGTTCCCGGTAGAACTGTTTGTACTTATAATTAGAATAATCTCACTGTAAACTTGCACTACAACTGTTACATTGCACAACCTGAGCTACATTATGAACATTTGCATTATATGAACTTGTATGTTGTACTTATGCTTTCATCTACATATATAAAAATCAATGTGTGTATGTATGTATGTTCCAGCATCACGTCTGAACGTCTGGAGCGATTTTCATGACACTTAGTACACATGTTTCTCAGTGGTCGACTAAAAATACTGTAGGGTGAAATCAGCTCTAACTCACCACCTTCTGGGTAGGGTGTGGGGTGATCTTACGGTCTTGTATGCATGTTATCATTCAGTTGACACTCTGAACGACCACCAGAGGGCGAACTGGAGGTGACTGCCAGCATTCTTTATGTATGAGCACCACTGTGCCCCTGTTGATTTTGAAATTAAATAGAGTTCTACACGTGCATGTGTGTGTGTCTGTCTGGCCCAGAAGTGAGACATAGAGTCGGGGTGAGGGCTCCAGCTCCGAGGATACGCAAGCAAGGCCAGCACACAGGCAAAAGGAAACCTCCTAAGAAAGACAGTCACTTAGCTGCTAATGCACAAATGATGCGAGCACGTCAGCAACATGAATCTTCATAGCAGAGAAATGCCCAGAGTAATTCTGACGATTTCAATACTTTCTAGGATCCGGCTTACACAGATAGTATATAGCAGGCAACTGCCAGCATTCTTTACGTTTAAGCAGCACCGCGCCCCTGTTGCTTTTCAAATTAAACAGAGTTGGCCGGTTCCAACAGTCAACTGGATGATAACATACATACAAGACTGCAAGATAAGTATATTAGTGAGTGTTTATTGTTTGTTAATTTATTTTTATTTTTAAAGTTGTTTTTTTTTTTAATTATGTTTTTCTCAAGCAAAAAAAAAAAAAAACACTTTATTTTCCACCCAGGCAACGCTGGGTATTTCAGCTAGTATTGTATATTTTTCATTGTTTTTATCATATTATCATTGTTATTATTTATCATTTTATAGGAAAATAAGCTTATGGAGGAACTGCATATTGGATCTCATTGTACTATACAATGACAATAAAGGAATTCAATTTAATTCATTAGAAGAGAGCACATATTTACAGCTGATGATGACTGGCTTGTAAGTCGATTTAGATTTCCAAGAGCTATCCTCTTGGAGCTGTGTGCTGTTAGAATACTAGGATGTATACTTGATATCATTTTTATGATGAAATGCATTAAAGTATGTATATTACATTTTACAGATAAATTGTTAACTTAATCTGAACAATGTATACTGGTAATAATTAAACACGTGAGGACAGGGTGGTGTGCCGGAAGTAATGAGCTGGCACCCCATCTAGGGAGTGTTCCTGCCTCATGCTGTATGCTTGCTGGGACTGGCATGACCCTGGATGGATGGATGGGTGGAATAATTAAACATGTATAGCAAATATTTTTCAATGTTCCTTAAAGGTTTTGAAGAATTGGCGTTCTAAGCTTACAGCTGGTTGTACATTTATTACAGACACTTATTGTGTGGCGATTGGTAATGTGAAAAAAGAAAACTGAAGGACAGAAATTGGGGGTTGATATGTTTGACAGAGACAGTACTGCTTTACGTCTGAGCAAGCATCTTGTGGGAGGCAGGAATAATCGCTGGACGGGGCGCCAGCTCATTGCTACCACCGTGCCCCCACGTTTAATGCATTTCATCAAGAAAATGATATCAAGTATTCATCGTAATATTTTAAAATATTCAGAGAGCAGTAATATTCAAAGGGATTTGAGAAACTCTAGTAAATTAAACATTGATATTAAGATGAGGTGTACAACATTTTACTTTAATGACAAAATAAACTACGAGATTAAAGTAGAAATTTTGAGATTAAAGTTTACGACTTTAATTTTGACATAGGCCTTTACTTTTCTTCGCTGTGTCCCTATTTTCTGTTTTTTCTTCTCTGTGGCCCTAATATGCTTCCGTATGACACTCAAGACACTCGCCTTTTCACATCGACTTTGAAATCTAACCACTTCTTTTTTATTTTGGGCACACTGTAACTTTCTGAACTTGAACCTTTGAGTGTCACTCCATCAATTTCCTTTTGTTGCTCATATCACTGCCTAAGCCACCAAATAGTATGGTTTTCCTTGTCTACACTTCACTGAGCAAGACCTCCATTTCTCATTCACTGAAACTCTTCATTTTTACATGTGCTTTTTCCATCGTTTTCTAAGAAAACACTGAATGGAAGTTATATTGATTTGCATATTCAAATATGTGAAATTTTGGGAGTAGTTGTGGTGGGGCTGTCTGCGCATTGATGTGCGTTGAAATTCCCGTTGATTGGATTTATAAAGGGGATGTGTGTGGAACATTGCTTGTGCACAGTTTTATGCTCCTGAATTTTTGTGCGTATGCATATTTCTGTGTTTATCCGTACGCCAGGTTTTGGTGTAAATTCTATGCATGGTGTTATACATGAGGCCCCTGGAGAAGTCCAGCAAAAGCATAAATTACATAAGTGGTTTCTACTCTCTAAATATTTTGCTTAAATGGAGAATAGGCCAAAGAACAGGAAGTTAGGCACGTAGACTGGAAAATAAAGAGCCTTACAGAGAAAATAAAAACAAGTGTTCAGGGAAACGATAGCAGAGGTCCTACACTAATACTAAATTAATGAAAAACAGACAAACAAAATCAAAGCAAATCTGAAAGTCTAAATCAAAAATGGTTACGCAAGAGGCATTAACTAAAACTGCTTGTTCATTCCTTAACACTATTTAATTTTTTTTCTTTTTTGAGTTAATCCAAACCATGGACAGCAGATGTTGTTGTCGCCGTAAACAATATGTCTACGATCATGAAAATTAAGACAAAAATTGACAGTGCAAATAAGCAAAGCAAACACTGAAATGGTGCATCTGTGACGTCAGTAAACTTATATTAAAAAATTATTAATCAACCAAGCCACAAATGATAGAGATGAAATCTAAGAGTTCTCAAATATGTATTACAAGACAAAGAGCTAAAAAACAGCTTTTCATCAATAGGACCAATTTTCAATACTAGACTGAGCAAACTGAAGTAAATTACATTTCTCCTTGCACTTAATGCAGTGTATATGATATATACAATATCTTCACAAGCTGGGAAAATTATAGAGCTCTTGCTGTTTGCAGAGAATTTCTAGTGAATGATTCAATAAAAGGTTTACACTGGTAGCTATGATGGATCATGGCAAATTGATCCAGATCGATAAGTTTGGAACCAAAGCGAAGCATTTGTGAACAAAAGCCAATATTCTTCAGTCCTATGAATGCCAGCAATAATAAAGTAAAAAGGGGAACTAAAACAGAACAGAAACCAACTTTATAAAGCTGGTAAAAATAAAACTAAAACAGCAATGCATAAATAGCCAATGATAAAACACCTGTCAACTCTTCAAAGGACAGTTACAAATCACCAGCAGTATGGAAATTACCTAGGGATAAATGCAAAACATATAAACTAGACATAACTGTGAAGAAAACACCACACAATTACAGACCCCTAAACTAATAAATGGCCATATAATAAAGAGCAATTAATCAAAGTCAACAGAAATGTGATCATTGAATATTGTTAATAGAATCCAAGGGCATAGACTCTAAATTTAAGTTATTGTCAGGATCTTTGATAATGACATTCCTTTCTTCTGGAATGCAGATCTTGGCAACCTTACTCTGCAGTCTTTTGTTTGTGAGACAGAATTGTCATGAGGCAGATAGGATGGTTAATAGCTCTTCGAATACAATACAATACAATACAGTTTATTTTTGTATAGCCCAATATCACACAGGAAGTGCCGCCAATGGGCTTTAACAGGGCCCTGCCTCTTGACAGCCCCCCAGCCTTGACTCTCTAAGAAGACAAGGAAAAACTCCCAAAAAAACCTAGTAGGGAAAAATGGAAGAAACCTTGGGAAAGGCAGTTCAAAGAGAGACCCTTTTCCAGGTAGGTTGGGCGTGCAGTGGGTGTAAAAAAGAAGAGGGTCAATACAATACAATACACAGAACAGAACAAATCCTCAATAAAAAATAAAAAATAAAATTTTTTTAGAAGTACAGAGCAGAATTTAACAGTAGATGATATCACATAATAAGATTTGGATAATTTTAGACTCCTGGAAACCTCATCCATCAAGCTGCCTTCCCCCATTTGGCCATTCCACAGCTGAAACAGTGTTGGGCCAGACAATCCGATGAAAGGATCCCTCTTTCTCACGATTCCTGCGATCCTGCATCAGGGATGACTTTTACCTTAGGCAGGCAAAACAACTGGCAGGTGGGCCGTGGCATCAAGTGCCACATTTGAGTACCGAGAGAAGAAACAGAATAGATGAGGGTTAGTATCCAATTCTAACTATCATATTACTCATGTTTTAGTGCTAATGACTACAACAGAGATGCAGTCTGTACAGTTAATCAGCAGCTCTAGTCAGGATATGCTAAACTTGAAGTAGTGAGTCTTCAGCCGGGATTTAAAAGCTGAGACTGAAGGGGCATCTCTTATAGTAGCAGGCAGACCATTCCACAATTTAGGGACCCTGTAACTAAAAGCTCGACCTCCCACTGTTATTTTATTAATCCTTGGAACCATAAGCAGACCAGCATCTTGAGATCTTAATGTGCACTCTGGTTTGTAAGTCATGATAAGTTCAGACAAGTAAGCCGGACCTCGGCCATTTAATGCTTTATATGTTAAAAGAAGGATTTTGAAATCTGCCCTAAACTTAACCGGGAGCCAGTGTAAGGATTTAAGAACTGGAGTTATGTGTTCATTTTTTCTTGTTCTTGTAATAATTCTTGTAGCTGCATTTTGTATTAACTGGAGGCTGTATAAAGAACAGTTTGAACATCCAGTGAACACCACATTGCAGTAGTCAATCCTACTAGAGATAAATGCATGAATTAATTTCTCAGAATCCTGTTTATTTAGAAAGCACCTTAATTTCCTAACATTTTTAAGATGGAAGAAGCATGTTTTGGACAACTTTGTAATATGCGCTTTAAATGACATGCTAGAGTCAAAGATAACTCCTAGATTACGGGCTGATTCAGTAAAATTAATTGGGATTCCAACTGAGTTAAATGATGACAAAATATTATCATTCCCTCCAACAATTAACATTAACATGCCCTAGTTTATTTAGTTACTTTCAGTGCTGATCGGTGTTACACATGTGTGTTTGGTGACCATCTTCCTGGCTCCGACAAAGTAAGCAATAAAAATCCGGGACAAGAGGGGACGCTGATGCTGACCTTATCTTCTCCTCCTTCCTCTGCAGCCAAGAAAATGTGCCCAAGAGACATGACTAACTCCACCTCCCCACCTGAGAAACCTCCCCTTCTGGTACCCAGGATAAAAAGCCTGCTCTTTCCTGGAAGGTGGCATCAGATGCCAAACTGACTATTCCAAAGGACAGAGCTCCTATTGTCAGAGAAACCAACCCTTTATTGCTTTTTTGTTTGAGTCATTTAAGGCTGTCTTTCCAGATGTTATTAAACAGGGCTACCAGGGTGATACCCCAACCTTTCTTGGATTCCCAGAATTGTCTGCTTGCCTGGTCACCTCTTACACTATTTATAACAACTTTCTTTTCTATTGCTATTATTTCAGGTTAGTTTTCTCTGCTACTGATTTAATATAATGGTTAAACAAATTATAACAATGGTTTTTATAATACTATAAAACATAGGGCTAAAAATATAATATCACAGCAGAATAATATCTGGACATGCTTAGTGTACTACTGTGAAGGAAAGGCAGTAAATACAATATAATTTTTTGAAAGTAATGAATCAGAAACTTTTAGACAGGCAATATTTAGAAGCATGAAAAAAACACATGAACCAGTATATAAATACCATGAAATCAAAATTTGTGTGAAAAAATTATAACCTTAAGACCTCAAAGAAAATGCTGGCTGGCATTATCAAAACCTTGGACACCAGGAATAGTGCCTACTACATTAAATACCTTCTGTTCATGATGCCATAATGGACAACTTATTAGTGTGACATAATAGTAAGTAATTAAAAAATACTCTTGTCCTGCCTAGAAAGAACCAGGAAGGGGGTGGGAATGAATGAGACCAGAAGATTAATCATGGTCAAAAAAAAAAAAAAAAAAATCTAAACCAGAAATCTGTCCTATTGGTCACCTAAGCTGAAACAGAAACCAACATTTGTTGACAACAGTAAAAGTCATTGGCACAGAAAATGTTAAACAAAGAAATGAACTCAATAACTCTCATATTTTATCTCTAAACTCAAATGTCCAGTAAGTGTATTGTTCTACACTTTATAATGTCCCACAAGTTTATTCTAGGTCACAACCTCTGAGACCACACTCCTCAGGCCATCACATCAAGGCAACAAAACCGCAAAACGGCAGCACTAAGAAAACAAAATGGCATTTGAAAAAATTTCAGGATAATTTAATGACTTTAAGACTAACAAAAAAACAAGTATCAGATTTGAAGTCCTTGTGTAACAAAAAACTAGGAATGATGTAAAACCTATAACATATAAAAAAATAGGTAGATACATAATATAATATAAATACTTATAACAACTCTGTGGTTTTTTAAATAATCTACATGAGTGGCAATGATTTTTATAAAGCTAGAAAAGTAATTTTTATATAATGATTAAAGGCAGTAATTGTGTTTTGAATAAACAGTTCCATATCAAAAGTATGATACAGCTGAGTTCTCATGGCTAAAGATAGATAGATATGTGACACCAGGAGGTCTTTTTACAGAAGCTCTTTAAATAAATACATAAATAGATAAATATTTTCAGTATATATATATATATATATATAATATTATATATATATATATATATATGCTGTATATACAGTATATTTATATATATATATATATACAGTAATATATATATTATGAGGTGCCGTTCAGGAAAAAAAGATTGGTTCATAAATATATACATTGGTTCAGATATATATATCGGTTCGGATACATTGGTTTGAATATATACATTGGTTTTAATACATCCATTCAGATATATATATCGGTTCAGATATATACATTGGTTGGGATACATTGGTTGAGATATATACATCGGTTTGAATACATCCGTTTAGATATATACATTGGTTGAGATATATATAAATTGGTTTGCATAGATCCGTTCTGATATATATACATTGTTGGGATACATTGGTTGAGATATATACATCGGTTTGAATACATCCGTTTAGATATATACATTGGTTGAGATATATATAAATTGGTTTGCATAGATCCGTTCTGATATATATACATTGTTGAGATACATCCGTTCTGATATATATACATCGGTTTGAATACATCCGTTCAAATATATATACAGGTACTCGTCGACATACGACCTATGCAAGTTACGACTGTTCGACTTTACGACGCGTTTGACTGTTTCCCCCGCCAGCTGTTGGCAGCGCCAGTTTCCCGCACTCTCAAGTCTCGCTATGCAGCAGTAAAAATATATGCAGCAGTGTTGCCCCACGTGTGTTTGTGTCTTGTTGTTTTGGCAATTTCGATAATAATATAACCCTAACATATAACCCTATAATATTAACACTAATAGCAGCTTTCTACTCAAAACGGCAAACTTGAGAAGCTGCCAGCATCAAACCCAGAAGCTCTGATTGGGCAGTTCTTAGGATTGCACTACGCAAGCAGTCGCATCAACTGCTTACCGCAACCTGCTTTCTTTTTTCTTCTTGAATAAAAGCGCACTTGTTCTGTTATACTTGTACTTGTGAAAGTGTTTATTTGATATTTGGACTTCAGGCTTCACACCAGTCATTCTCAGTCACACACACCACTCACAACCACATCCACAGTTATCCCAGTCTCGTTCGTGCACAAGTTTTATATACAATCATCACATTCAAATGTTAACAGTTCCCACACACAACTGCTGACTCCCAATCAAGAGCTTCTGGGTTCGATGCTAGCAGCTTCTCGAGTTACCGCTTTGAGTAGAGAGCTGCTGTTATTGTTAATATTATACAATAAAAACATACATTTGATTTACGTCTGTAACAACCATTGTAAATTTATAGTGCTTGTCAAAGTTAGCGTTCACGCTCGCCCCGATCTGACACTGCTCTTTTCAAATAAAGACGCGCTATAACAGAGGTGAACTCAGATCAGAGAAAACAGAAGCCCTCCCCGCAAGAAATGTCGACTCACAGTGTATGAATGGCGTATGGAAGAAGTGTGTTAAGCGTTATGTAAATACTTTTGCTGGATTTAACAGTGAACAAGAACTTGATGAGATTCGTGAAGAAATAGTGAAACTGTCAAAAGACCTTTCATTGGAATGTGAAATGGAAGATGTCGAGGAGTTGCTAGACCGGGAATCAGGTGAACTTATGAATGAAGAGCTGATAGAATTGGAAGAAGAAAGAGTGGCGGAAGAAGAAACAAGAGAATTGGAGTAAGACGAAGAGGAGGAGGTGCCACAAAGAATGTTCACCACAAAGGGATTGTCAGAAGATTTATCTACTGAATAAACTCCTCGCTCATTTTGAAAAAATGGACCCAAATATTGAACGATTTGCGAGGATTGAACGGATGGCACGCAACACATTTCGTCCTTATTGCGAAATTTATGAGAGAAAAAAAAAACAAACAATTCAGACGAAGCTCACTATGTTTATGAAAGAGCAACTCCTCCCATCACCCCGTCCGCAGCCTCGCCTGATCTGATGAAGGCGATATCGACAACCCGCAGCCAAGCACCAGTGGAGCCAGGAATTAAATGTACAGTACAGTATTTCTTGTTTTGTACGTTTTCCACATATTAAACAAATTGTACTGTAGTATGCTGTGTTTGTCTTAGAAAGTAAGAAAATGTTGATAAAATATTACTTTAAGATGATTACAATATTATTACCAGTCTAATATTCTTACCTTAAATTAACATAGGCCGACTTACGTCCAGATCGACTTACAACCAGTCAGTCGGAACCAATCGCGGTCGTAAGTCGACAAGTACCTGTATTGGTTGAGATATATATATTGGTTGATATACATTGGTTTAGATATATATATATATATATATATATATATTGGTTTAAATATTGTCACAGGTGGCCAGGATGATTACCTGTATACCATGTATTCAAACCGATGTATATATCACAACCAATGTATCCCAACCAATGTATATATCTGAACTGATATATATATCTGAACAGATGTATTAAAACCAATGTATATATTCAACCAATGTATCCGAACTGACATATATATATCTGAACCAATGTATATATTTATGAACCAATCTTTTTTCCTGAACGGCCCCTCATATATATATATATATTATATATATATATATATATATAAACAATAAAGTCTGAATACACATCAGAATAACTAAAAACGAAAAAGAAAGATTATCTTCTGCCTTGGCAGTCACATTCACAATAAGTTATTTTGCAGTGTCACATGTGCACATGGGAGGCAGCTAAAGGGTCTAAATGAGAGTAATTCCAATTCCATGCCAGACCAGGTGGTGGCCGAGTGCGCTGGCCTTTTTTCTCACTTTCCTGCTTGATGACTTCACTTCCTTTTCTGGCCTTTAAAGCCACCATATTTGACTAACCAGCTCAGTTCTTTTCTGGACTTCGATTTGTGCACATCAGTGCTATTAATTTACCCTTTTTGCAGCCAGGGAACAATATACGGGTGGCTGCCCCAAACCTTTTATGACTCCTGTCTCTGGTTTTTGTGATAGCAGATGTATTGCTATTGGTATGAAGGAGCCCCACTAGTGTTTCCTGACATATTTCTGACACATTTCTTAAATAATAATTTCATTCAAACCTTAAAGTTATATAGATCACAAGAGGTGACTACTACAAGCTGAGAGAAATAATTGTTAGAGTACAATTTAATCATATTAAACAAGGCAAAGCAGCTGGCACAGATGGAATTGACTTGTAAACCTAATTAGTATAGGTAGATCATTAAGCACATCCTGTTCAGAAGCTCTTATTAATGGTTAGTAGATTATGGAGAAGTCCCTGGTACCAGTGCTCCAATTTTAAACTAGCAAGTGGCGTTGAGGAAATCATTTTAGTCATACTAAAATATCTTCAAACACTTGCAGCAAAACCATAATTTAGTTATGATTTATTAACAGATTTAAGTAGTTTATCCAGCATTATTCAGTGACTTTTTAAGTTATGATTAATTCAAAACTAATTCTATGTTTGTAAAATTGTTTCCTGAGTCACAACCCTCAAATGACATTTAATTGTACCCTGCCACTCTAAACAACAGTTACCTGGCTTTTTTCTCTCTGAACATTTCATATACAAATTAATTTTTGTGCATAATATCTGATTTATGCTTTTTCTTAATATGCTGGTAATAGTGAACTAACTGGGCTTTTAAAATCCAACATCACCCTGAGAATGTTACAACAGCAAGACACGGATTTGGTTCTTGATAGGTGGGGAAGAAGGTAAGAAGACTCTTGAGAGCCTACATGCTTTTTGTATTATTTTATTTGTTCTTTATGTCCTGTCTTTTTTCAACGTTTTTTTTTTTTGTCAAATTTGTACCAATAATATGTACTTTGAAACTCTTGTAGTGTTATTCTGGATAAGGAAGAATTTGATGATCACCTTATTATATCATGAAATAATAAAAATGAGTGATTCATAATTAAAAGATATTACAAACAAGAGTGCAAAATAATGATTAAACATGAGCAAGAGTATTTCAATAAAACTTGTCATTAGTAGTCAGTAATTTCAAATGTTTTTACACTTAAAACCTAACCAGATTTTGATTCTTGTCTTTGCTTTGCCAAATTATAAATTAGTTTACAGATTCAGTATTCATGTTATTACTAAACAAAAGCCCTCACATAAATAATAAAAATAACTTAAAAATAAAAGTGGTCACAGGCTTTTAGGCAACCTCTTTCTGTACAAGCTGTAGTGCCATCAATTCAGAAAAAAAATGGACAGGCATCAGCTTAGGGAGGGCACGCACTGTGCAATTTCTTGTATGTTTTAACATTGGGAGTTTGCTTTAATTGATCAGAAGCAGGAGTGCATAGATCATTGGGCAAGACTTTAGTGCATCCATGCAATTTGACACTGTGAGGAATGATGTAATATCTCACTTTCCCTCTATTTTTATAATAGGCCAAATGTCGATTAGCTCACTATCAGTACAGGCTCAATTATCTTTTCTATTTTATATATTTAGGAATGTTGCCCAGCTGCTCCAAATTCCTTATAGTATTGCAAATTTGCGCTTTTAGTAGATTAGCGAATCCATTAAGTCTACAAGCATACTGTTGTACAAGATTAGTTGCTTCTGGGCCGTATTTCTTTTTGAACACATGATTATGATATTTCTTTGAAGAAGTGTAATTATAGTAGTTGGTTCACTTTTTTTATGTTTTATTGATTTTAATTAAAAGTAAATAACATTCCATACAATCAAGTGAAAATTAATAAACTAAAATTCAACCCCTACCCGAAAAGAAAGAGATGAGAGCTAATTAACAAAGCAAATCTTTAAAAGTAGCAAGGATGGAAGAGTATCCTTTTCCCCTATATAGAAGCTTATGCTGAAATATTATTGATGAAATCCTGCCACATTTTTACAAAGTTTTCAACAGATCCTCTAACTTAGAATTAGATTTTTTTACATTTTCAAATAATATAAGACATCAGTTACCCACTGACTTAAAAGTGGTGGGGTGGGATTTTTGCAGTTGAGCAAGATAAGTCTATGATAAGTAGTGAGGTAAAGGCAATTACGATTTGTTTGACCTTCTCCACTTTAAAACCCATCTGGGAATGCAACAAAAACAGCTGTAAATCTGACAGGCATTAAAAGATTTTTGTGTAAAATGCTGTTAATTTAGTGCACACTCAAAACATGTGGCCCAGTGAGGCTGGAGCTCGATTGCAACGTTCAGGTTGAATCTTGCCCTGGATAATTTTAAATGAGATAAATGCACTTGATAGAACACTTTAAGTTTAATGATTGAGTGCTTTGTGCATATGGAGTTGGAGTATATTCTGTTCATGGCTTGCCTTCCACTGCTTTTCTGAAATAATATGTGAAAGATCCTTTCCCCATTGTGGCCTGGGAGGTTTGAAAGGAAGTTAATTTAAAACATTTTTATAAACTTTTTTTTATAAATATCTGAGTCTTCAAGACTGATCAATATTTCTTCTGCAGTAAAAACAGGTGAGAGGTGGGAAACATTGGGCAGGTTCCATTTAGCAAAGTTTTTAGCTTGAAAGTAGTGGAAAAATGGTTTTGATGAGAAGTTATATTTGAAGCTTAATTAATGCAAAGACATTATCTATGTACAAGACTCTAAATGTTTTAATTCTAGAGATTTTCCAAATATTAAATACTGTAAATTGTTGAGAGGGTCAGAAAAAGTAGTTGCCATGTAGAGTTGCAACAGTGAAGAACTTCTCTGTCTTGAAGTGCTTCCTACATTGGTTCCATATTCTGAGTGAATGAAGTACAATCGGATTATTAGTATGTTGGGGATAATATTTACTGTATTTACTAGTGCACAGAGCAAGGAATATAAAGAAGTATTACAAAATTGGAATTCTATTGCAGACCAGGCCTCTGTATATTCATCAATTTGATGGTGATATTCAGGTCTTTATGGCCCAGTAATATAATTGAAAGTTAGGTAGTGCCATGCCTCCTTCTGCTTTAGGTCATTGTAGAGTCGCCCTTTGGATCCTTGGATGTTTTGAATTCCATATAAATTAGATTGTGATTGAATCTAATTTCTTAAAGTAAGATTTGTTAATGTACTGTTTATGGAGATGCTTTGAAAATAGAAAAAGAAGCATGGGAAGGATGTTTATCTTAACAGTGTTGATTCTTCCTGCTAATGTGAGATGGAGGGTAGACCATCTATTCACATCTTGTTTAAGTTTTTTCCATGCAGACATCAAAATTTTGTTGAAAAAGAGCTTTATATTACTTGTGATATTTACCTACTGATATTTAAGCAGATCTGCTAAGATAACTTGGAAGGTGCCCAGTCTAATATTGTGTGCTACAGACTTCACTGGAAAAGGACACTTTTATTCAAATTGATTTTGAGTCCAGATATGTTTTGAAAATCTGCTACTGTTTTAAGACTGATGGCACAGAATTTTGTGGATGAGATATATACTGTGCCATATCATCTGCATATAGTGATATTTTCGTGTCCTTCTGTTAAAATCCCCTTTATCTCTGATGCATATCAAAAGTAGACAGCCAATGGCTCAATGGTGATTACAAAGAGCAATGGTGATAGGGACAGCTTTGTCAAGTACTTCATTCTATTTTGAAGTAGTCTGAAGTAATGTTGTTAATACAAACTGAGGCTCCTGAACTATTATAAAGTAGTTTGATCCATTCACATATTTTTGGTTCCGAACCCAAATTTATGCAATGTGATGAATAGGATTTTTCTGCATCAAAAGATAGTAAGATCTCTGGGGTGTTAGATTTAATGGGTGAATATGTTATATTAAACATCAAAGATTGGAAGATATATGTCTGCCTTTAATAAATCTGGTATGGTCTTGTGACATTTGCAGAAGGAAGCACTTTCTCAGTTCTTCTGGCTAGAATTTTGGAGAGTATGGTAATGGCATTATTCAGGAGTGAGATTGGTCTCTATGATGCACATTCAGTCAGTCCTTATTTTTCTTAGGATATTTGGTGAAAAGTTAGAAGTAGAATTTTGTTGTCTTTAGCTTCTATAAATGTTGCTAACTATAGTGGAGATAACTTATTTGATTTATTTTTTTTTTTTTTTACAAAATTCCACTGGGCTGCCATTAGCACCGGGTGCTTTACCACTCTGAAGTGAATTTATAGTGTTTAGTAATTCTGAGAGTGTCAGTGGTTTATTCAGTTCCGCAGCAATAACAATATATAGCTGTGCTATCTGTAATGAATAAAAAAACTGTTTAGATTGTGTCTTATCTTCTTTAAACTGAGTGGAATATAAGGACTTATAGTACTCTCTAAATGTGCGGGTTATATTTTTATGGTCAATCATTTTATCTGTCTGTTTGGTAATTGCAGTTAATGCATTGTGGACTTCCTGCTTGTAGATTTGTTGGGCTAAAATCTTACTGGCCTTCTCACTGCGTTCATAATAATGATGTCACAATTTAAAAATGAACTGTTCCATTTCAAGACATTTAAGAGGTTAAATTTCCTGTAAAGTTCCACATTTGGAGACCTGGTTAATTCCAGATCTATTCTGTTAACCTCAGACACCTTCTTGGTTTCGAATGTATTTTTATGAGAAAGATATGAAATAATCTGTCCTCTTTAAAATGCCATCAGAGTTTCCCAGAGTATTCCTGCAGAGACCTTTGAGAATACATTTGTCTCCAAAAAATAAACAATTTGCTTGGATATGAATTTTGTCCAATTCTCACCAGCTAATGACAGGGGGTTAAGACCCAGCTACGAGATGAGTGTATAGGGCATAGTGATTTAAGCGCCATGATCACAGGGGTATGGTTGGAAATAACAATAGCATCGTATTTACAAAATTTGATAATGAACAAAAAATGATTGCCTATGAAGGAAATAATTCTTGATTAACCATGATGAACTTGTGAGAAGTATTGTGCTCACAGGTTAACATTTAAAAACCTCCATGGGTGTGATAAGTTCTGATCCATTACAAACTGTATTATTTTTATAGTAAAAGATAATGCTGCTCTAGCTGAAGGCCTATCCAGGTCTGAGTTTAAAACATAATTAAAATCTATGGTCATTATACCGTAATTTTCTGAGTGTTCACATTTGGAATAGATAAAATCTTTATCTATCACGTTAGGTGTATAGATATTTATCAGAGTCACAAATAAATTTCCCACCACCATGAAATATTGCCCTTCAGTATCAGATATTATGTCTGACACTAAACATGGAATAGTTCTGTGTATTACGATTCCCATACCCCTAGTTTTCTTTGTATAGCTGCAGTAAAAAATATGGCCAATCCACTCTGTAACCGAAACTCGTCCTTACTTATTAAGTGAGTCTACAGTAAAAATGCTATCTTGGAATTTAAACCTGTTAAATGAGAGAATAATTTATTTCTCTATAATTCATGATTGAGACCTTTAACATTCCAGCTTACAAAGTTCACTGTTTGGTCATAAAGACATTGCTTCTGAAGTTTTGTTGATATTTTATTGTCTTAAATTAAGGCAGTACATTGTTTCATAGCTTTGACCTTGATTTCATATTATTGCCAGGTTATGGCTATGAGGCCTATTGTTATGTTGATACTTAAGGTTCTTGGGGTAGAAAGGATAAATAAGAAATAGCATTGCTCTGTTTCTCGCCCCTCATCCACACCCGTAACCCCTCCAACCTACCCCCCCCCCATCTGATTTCATCTCTGCATAGGTGCTGTTTAATGCTGTAGAATGTGGTGTGTTTAGCAGCTATTGCAGGAGAGAAATCTGAGAAAATACAAATGTGGTTATTTTCAAATATAAACTCCTCTTTCAGTCTTAGATGAGACAAGAAGTTTTCTTTAGCCTGTAGTCTGTCAAAACAGACAATCAGGCTTCTCAGTTTTGAGGCAATTGATCCACGTGTACAGTAGGCTTCTGAGATCTCAGTGTCCGATTTGAAGTCCTCTTCAGTTATTTTAGAGAATAGTTCAGCTGTGAATTTCACTGGGTTTGGAATTTCATCTTTTTCAGGAAAACTTTCAATTCTGATGTTGTTCCTTCTATATCTACCTTCCAGCACAGGCAGTTTGTCAGCAAGCACTTTTCATCAGTGGTGGATGTCCATTGTTCAACTTTTTCAATACAAGTTGTAAACATTTGCTTAACATCTTCAAGCTGAGCAGCAAATACGCTAATTTTACTCTCTAACTTACTTGTGTTTTCCTATATTTTTTCATCAATTTTTTCTACTTTCACAACTTGACTAGTCTGTTCTTCCTGTATGTCTACAAGCATTTCACGGCAATGCTTGCAAAAGCATAAACACAGAGTTGATTAACACAGAGTTGGTTGGTCAATGGGAATTGAAATGCAGAATTGGCTTTCCTGTTGAATTCATACAGTAAGTAGTGCCAAGATTTGTTTGTCATGTCATGTAAGTCGCTCAGATTATGTTGGAATATATCTCATACCTTATTTTATGACCTTCAATGACTTTCTCATAATTTCGTGCAGATTTGATAAAACCACTCTTTAGCTCACAAGTCATGCTAAATAACACGGTGTACCCAAGCCTTTAGTGGGTAACACTAAAAGAAAAATAAAGGACAAGAGGCTAGACATGTCACAACAGTATGAAATGTGCATGAAGTATCTTCTTCTTGAGGCTGCTCCCGTTAGGGGTAGCCACAGCGGATCATCTTCTTCCATATCTTTCTGTCCTCTGCATCTTGTTCTGTTACATCCATCACCTGCATGTCCTCTCTCACCACATCCATAAACCTTCTCTTAGGCCTTCCTCTTTTTCTCTTGCCTGGCAGCTCTATCCTTAGCATCCTTCTCCCAATATACTCAGCATCTCTCCTCTGCACACGTCCAAACCAATGCAATCTTGCCTCTCTGACTTTGTCTCCCAACCGTCCAACTTGAGCTGACCCTCTAATGTACTCATTTCTAATCCTGTCCATCCTCGTCACACCCAATGCAAATCTTAGCATCATTAACTGCCACCTCCAGCTTTGTCTTCTGCTTTCTGGTCAGTGCCACCGTCTCCAACCCATATAACATAGCTGGTCTCACTACCGACCTGTAGACTTTCCCTTTCACTCTTGCTGATATCTGTCTGTCACAAATCACTCCTGACACTCTTCTCCACACATTCCACCCTGCCTGCACTCTCTTTTTCACCTCTCTTCCACAATCCCCATTATTCTGTACTGTTGATTCCAAGTGTTTAAACTCATCCACCTTCGCCAACTCTACTCCCTGTATCCTCACCATTCCACTGACCTCCCTCTCATTTACACACATGTATTCTGTCTTGTTCCTCCTGACCTTCATTCCTCTCCTCTCTAGAGCATATCTCCACCTCCTCCAGGGTCTCCTCAACCTGCTCCTTACTCTTGCTACAGATCACAATGTCCTCAGCAAAACATCATAGTCCATGGGGTCTCCTGTCTAATCTTGTCTGTCAACCTGTCCATCACCATTGCAAATAAGAAAGGGCTTAGAGCCGATCCCTGATGTAATCTCACCTCCACCTTGAATGCATCCGTCACTCCTACCGCAGACCTCACCACAGTCACACTTCCCTCGTACATATCCTGTACAACTCTTACATACTTCTCTGCCATTCCCAACTTACTCATGCAATACCACAACTTCTCTTAAGGCACCCTGTTATATGCTTTCTGCAGGTCCACAAGGACGCAATGCAGCTCCTTCTGGCCTTCTCTATACTTCTCCATCAACACCCTCAGAGCAAACATTGCATATGTGGTGCTCTTTCTTGGCATGAAACCATACCGCTGCTCACTAATCATCACCTCACTTCTTAACCTAGCTTCCACTACTCTTTCCCATAACTTCATGTAGTTACTACAGTTCTGCACATCCCCCTTATTCTTAAATATCGGCACCAGTACACTTCTTCTCCACTCCTTAGGCATCCTCTCAGTTTCCAAGATTCCATTAAACAATCTGGTTAAAAACTGCACTGCCATCTCTTCTTAACACCTCCATGCTTCCATAGGTATGTCATCTGGACCAACGGCTTTTCCATTCTTCATCCTCTTCATAGCTGTGCTTACTTCCTCCTTGCTAATCCGTTGCACTTCCTGATTCACTATCTCCACATCATCCAACCTCTTCTCTCTCTCGTTCTCTTCATTCATAAGCCTCTCAAAGTACTCTTTCCATCTTTTCAACACACTCTCCTTGCTTGTAAGTACATTTCCATCTTTATCCTTTATTACCCTAACCTGCTGCACATCTTTCCCAGCTCGGTCCCTCTGTCTAGCCAATCTGTACAGGTCCTTTTCTCCCTCCTTAGTGTCCAACCTCTTATACAACTCATCATACACTTTTTCTTTAGCCTTCACCACCTCTCTCTTCACCTTGCGCCTTATCTCCTTGTACTCTTGTCTACTTTCTGCATCTCTCTGACTTTCCCACTTCTTCTTTGCCATCCTCTTCCTCTGTATACTCTCCTGTACTTCCCCATTCCACCACCAGGTTTCCTTTTCCTCCTTCCTTTGTCCAGATGTCACGCCAAGCACCCTTCTTGCTGTCACCCTTACTACATCTGCTGTAGTTTCCTAACTGTCTGGTGATTCTTCACTACCACCCAGTGTCTGTCTCACCTCCTCCCTAAACTCAACCTTGCAGTCTTCCTTTTTCAACTTCTACCATTTGATCCTTGGCTCTGCCCTCAGTCTCTTCCTCTTCTTGATCTCCAACGTCATCCTACAGACCACCATCCTATGCTGCTTAACTACACTTTCCCCTGCCACTACTTTGCAGCCTTCAATCTCCTTCAGATTGACTCTTCTGCAAAGGATGTAATCTACCTATGTGCATCTTCCTCCACTCTTGTACGTCACCCTATGTTCCTCCCTCTTCTTAAAATACGTATTCACCACAGCCATGTCCATCCTTTTGGCAAAATCCACTATCCTCTGACTTTCTTCATTCCTCTCCTTGACACCATATCTACCCATCACCTCCTTGTCTCCTCTGTTCCCTTCACCAACATGTCCATTGAAATCTGCTCCAATCACCACTTTCTGTCCCTTGGGTACACTGTTCATCACTTCATCTAACTCACTCCAAAAGTCTTCTTTCTCATCCATTGCACACCCAAATTGCGGGGCATATGCACTAACAACATTCATCATCACACCTTCAATTTCCAGCTTCATAATCATTACTCTGTCTGACACTCTTTTCACCTCCAGAACACTCTTGACATACTGTTCCTTCAGAATAACCCCTACTCCATTTCTCCTCCTATCCACACCATGATAGAACAATTTGAATCCACCTCTGATCCACCTGGCCTTACTTCCCTTCCATTTAGTCTCTTGCACGCACAATATATCAACCTTCTTTCTCATCATCAGATCGGCTAACTCTCTCCCCTTACCAGTCATACTGCCAACATTCAAAGTTCCTACCCTCAGTTCCACTATCTTTACCTTCCTCCTCTCCTCCTGCCTCTGGACATGTCTTCCCCCTCTTCTTCTCCTTCTTCTTCTTCAGCCAACAGTATCCCAATTTCTGCCAGCACCCTGTTGACTAACAGTACTGGTGGCAGTCATTGTTAACCCGGGGCTCGACCGATCCGGTATGGAAATTTGTATTGTTGTCCGCATATTGATTTGGCAAAATTTTACACCGGATGCCCATCCTGACGTAACCCTCCCCATTTATCTGGGTTTTGGACCGGCACGAAGTAACACACTGGTTTGTGCATCCCCTGTACAGTGTATTGCATTTGATTTGTTATAGAAAGTGTGGGGGTATGTGTGAGTGAGTGAAAGAGCATTTGGTGGATGCAGGTGGACCGGACAAGCGATCCATTTTTACATCACTACTAATAACTACGGTTGCTGGACACATGAAACTTCATACCTGTGGTATACTTCATACCTGGAGTAAAACCCTTTCAAACACAAGTTTAACAGAGATACTGACAATATTTGAACCCCAGGACTTTGCATGTGCGAGGCAGCATATAGCCATTACCGCACTGTGCCTGCAGAGGCCAGTTAATAAATGCTAATTTATTTACATGGCATGCTATTGTAAAAATATAAAAAGTTATTTCAAGCAAAATATATGAGTTTTGGCTAAATACTTATTTATGGCAGTTAACTAAATAATTTAACACTTAAAAATTAAAAGTATTTACTTTATATTGCATTTTACAAGTACATTAATTTGGAAGTCTAATAGTTAAGGAATCCTGTAATGGAAAATTTAATTATTCAATTAGAGACAGCGCACAGACAATGGGAAATGGTACATTAGTATAAAAACAATTTACCAGTTTAATTATACCACAGGCACGAACTATGAATATAATAAATGAGTTGAATGTAGGTGAACAATTAATTTCTGATAGAGGGTAAATTGTAAGTGAAGTTAATGATATTTCATTCAATCTGTGAAGGAACTTGGCAGGAATTTTAATCAATATGGAGTAAATGCTACTTTTCATGTTAGTGAACAGGATGTGACTAATTGTTTTATATTAAGAGGATTTGGCAAAGCTTTTTCAGACTTTTAGTGAAATGATAGACTTTGCAGATAATACCTAGTTATTTCCTTGCTTCATTTCACCAATTTATCTTTTAAGAGAGGAAAGTTCCCTGATAGGTGCAAAACCCACTTAATACCCATTATTAAATCTGGTGAAGTAGAGCAAGTAGTTAACTGTAGGACATTTTCTTACTAGTAAGAGTTACAGTTCTGTGGTAGACTAGGTTGGGTGAATTGCATCATGCGCTTAGCATGTAATAACTTGAGAAAATCTCAAGCCCTAACACAAATAACACAAAAGTGCCTTGCACTCTCCACCTTGCACTTTTTAACATGCACTGTGTTTTTATCACTCTTTAATTAATATTGTTATTATCA
The DNA here is from genome assembly GCF_900747795.2 of Erpetoichthys calabaricus. Classification (NCBI taxonomy): domain Eukaryota; kingdom Metazoa; phylum Chordata; class Cladistia; order Polypteriformes; family Polypteridae; genus Erpetoichthys; species Erpetoichthys calabaricus. The sequence continues at coordinate 137,161,980 of NC_041400.2, read as the reverse complement.
GTATGCTGCTACTGGAGTATATGAATTTCCCCTTGGGGATTAATAAAGTATCTATCTATCTATCTATCTATCTATCTATCTATCTATCTATCTATCTATCTATCTATCTATCTATCTATCTATCTATCTATCTAATATAGCACAAGACATTTGGACCCAGTGAAACGTGCTTGTAAACTTAATTAGCACTCATTTACTACTAAACCTTTATGCCATTGCGATACACATCTCAGAATTGATGTGTGCCCTCTAGGGACTATAAAAAGTGGTGAATTGTCCATCCATTCCTCCATTTTTTGATCCTGCTTAATCCAATTCTTGGTCATATGTTTTGGCACAAGGTAGGAGACAGGCCACGACAAAATAAGTAGCATATCAACTTGAACCTTATGTTGTGAAAATAAGAAATTAACTGCAGATGGCTTATTTGTAATGGCGGTGTTTCCCATCTGAAAAGTCAATAAACACTTTTTATATCTTTCTGCACAATAACTGCCTGGTAACCTTGGAATTATTGAAGAAGAGTGCCATAAAACAAATGCCTGTGTTTCAGTTATACTGAAGTTCAAGTTGATTTTCAGAGAACTATCAATAACTGTGTGCATTTTCACCATCTTTTACTATCTGTTTTACAGTAGGCAGTACTACTTGATCCACTTTAGTAAACATTTAACTGACTGCCAATGTAGAGCACCTGCGAATAGTGTCTGCTTCTAAGAACTTCAAAGGGTTTTTTTTTCCATGTTTTTCCTTCAACAATAGATTGTGCAACGTTTTAGAATTTGTTGTTTGATTCATCTTTAACACTGAAACTTTAATATATTTAACTTCTTATAGTAATTTAGCATAAAATGTATATTTTACAAATTTCCTAACTTTGGCAAACATTAAAAATAGGCATGCACCTATTATCTATCCCACTAATTCCTGTTCTGGAATAAATATGTAAAATGTATACTAGACAAGTACACAAAGAAACTGAAAGTTAGATAAATCCATTATGGTTCAGTACAATGCAATAAGAGTTTAGGGCACATCTTATTTTATGAATGATCAATAAAAGCTAGATAGTCAAAGTAATGAAACAACATACAATAATGCATCAATTCAAAACATTTTTTGAACTGATATAATTACTTCTTACAAACCTATCAGTCATTAATGAGAATAGCTGTTGTTCTGTTAAGCAAAATGACCTTTATAACTAAAAGTAAAGATGTAGGGAAGAATTTTGGTTTGCATCTTAAAAAGCTTGTGTTCACATGTATCTTAAATAATAACCCCGTTGGAATACCCTCAGAAATGATTTCTAGTAGTAATAAAGTTATTTTGGAGCAACCGTTATGAACTGGCAGCAATTCTTAAATGGCTATCTGTTGAATACAAAGTCCTGCGATGATAGATGTCTGAGGCTGCAAGTCCCATGGGAAAAAGTAAAGTGAACTATGTGGAGGGCTCTGGATTGTACCTGCTGAATTTTAATGTTTGTGGAAGAGTTAAATAAATTCTGTTAGATGTCAATCTGCTACTTAAAATTCCACAGGCAACTTTCTGATAACTCTATAATATAAAATGAAACAAATCCTTATATAGAGTAACTGTACACTGTTAATTACTGGAAATGTTGTTGCAATATATGCAGAAATAAAGTAAATAAGTAAGCAGGTAGGGTAAGTATCTGAATAAATAAGTAAAACTGTTTAATTTTTAGTTTATATAGACTGAATCAAATAGAATTGTAAAATAAAGTTAAAATTACTTGATAGCTTTTATATGTTTTTTTAATTATTGTGATACCCGACAAATTCAACTCAGTCAGCACAGCCTATGTTTATACCTTTTTAATAGAGACGTTTTGTACTTACTATATTAGGTGGTAAATAGTATAGCTTTTCCAAGTTTCTGATGAATGAATTATGACTTATTGAAAAATATTTTCAGTGTTAATTATTTTGTAAATGATCCTTTAAGGGGAATACACTCACACGGATCTTGTTCTAATCACAGCGTTGTTACAGTCATTTCAGGCCTCATAAATTCAGGGTTAATTAATGCACAATTACTCGAAATTGTTGATATGAACTGGGAAACTGTAGAAGTTAATTTAAAGTTTATAGCTTAAATGTGTTTATCGCCTCAGCAAATTGCAATTCTTTTGCATTTATATAAAATCTCTGTCATTGTAAATAGGCACATCTCTAACCCATCTTAATTATATTAGTATGATTTAGTCATTTTATGGTTATATACTGTATTTTATCACAATTAGATTAAGCCAATAAAAATATGCCTACTTGAAAATTCATCAGTAAATGTCCATTTAAACCTAGCAGTAATGAATCAAAAACACTGTTCTATTAACAAGCAGTATATGATAAAAATGTAAATAAACCAGCAAACTATAATTATAAATAAGACTGATTGTGTTATCAGCCAAATTTGCTACACTCCAGTGTTCCCCACTGAGACTATAAACAATGGGAGAGGAGTACCATACTTGTGTAATAGTTTTGGACGCAATGGCTGACTGCAGTCCCTGATGTCCTTGTCCCTCAGAGCCTTACTTTGGTCTTAAAGGAAGCTCATTTAGCTCCCCACTCATTTGAGAAAGAGTTCAATTTCATTAGTCCCTCCAAGAGGACTTTACCAGCTTGTGCCCAAAAAGTGTTGTGAGCTATGGCTTTCCTGACCTTTCTTTCTATATCTAAGCCAATCATTTAGTGTCCTCCATAGTCATATTTTGTCTGTAGTCAGTAGATCGTGCCTTTCAGACATTACACATTAAAAGTGAGAAATTTATCGTTGGCTATATAATATGTACCGTCTACGTCTCATTCATGCTTTTACTGTAATTCTCTCCACTTACATTTTATTGATCCCAGAACGTTGGAATTCTTTCCCCTGATGTTTTCATACATGTCTCTTTCTGGTAATGTAACCCTTTTCTGTGGTCCATTATCAGTTCCACTCTCAAGAATCATTTAGACCTAGGTGTTGTGGTCAAGCAGGAGTTAGTGAAGACTTTCATGTCACACATCAAAACTTCAGTGTAGACAACAGACCCTTCTATAGGATAACAATCTAAGGACTGTTGACATGTCATCACTGGAAACAAACCCCCACATGTCCTCTTTCTCTACAACCAAATATCTGTATAGGTAGACTCCAAACACAACCAAAATGCACACTTATTTTGGAAAATTAGGGAGAAGAATGTGAGATGTCTCTGCGCCAGGGTCACTATACTTCAGAAAATGAAAAAAATGACACACATATAAACAGTTTTTTAAATTGAATAGATACCTGTTTCAGTTAAATAAAAATGTTTAATAAACTGGTAAAACAAACTGACGCAATACATTTCATTGTTAGATGTTTTCAGGCAAACACAGATATTTCTGGTATAATTATTAAAGAAAAACAATATGTAAAAGTTTATGATTTTGGTTTCCTTCTTTCTTTAGATATTTCTATTTTATTGTTTTGTTTTCATATTACTGGATATTATTTGATGAAAATAGAATTTCTTTAACCTCAGCCTGTATAAAGGAACAAAAATTATTAAACAAAAGGTTGCACTGATCTTATCTGAAAAGGGAAAAATTTCCACACTTTCAGAAATATATATCTCTCTATTATAAAAAAAATATCTTTGGAAGGGAGACTAGGGAGATGAGACATGATCTTCTTGGAAGACAATTTGAAGTCCCGTGAGAGACACTTTAATTTGCTCCCAGCTTTTAAAACAACGACAAGCGACAAACAAAACTTGCAACTCGTCATCCACAGAAAGCCAGCACATGATCTGACCGCTTCTCCTTGCGTGAGTTCAGCCACTTTACCCCCCCCCCCCCCCCCCCCCTTCACAATGCAAGCGGCAGAGACACGAAGTGGCAAAAGGACAGCTGCTGTACAGGCTTTGAAATGATTGGGAAGCACGACAAGTAGAAAAGGAAGCTCGTAAGCAGCAACAAGCCAGCAGATGATCTGACTGTTCTCCTTAGCATGTGTTCAAAAGAACAGCTGCTGTACAGGCTTTAAAATGATCAACGGGCAGTGCAACAGCAGCAGCAGCAGCAGAAAGACAGCAGATGATCCGACGGTATCTACTTAGCATGCATTCAGCTGACCCCCTTCACAACGCTAGCAGCGTTATACGTCCAGCGAGAAAGAGATTTAACCACGCCCGGGGCTGGAAATAAAGGACAAGTATTGTTTTTTACAACGTTACGCAAGACAAGGCACAGAGACATCATTTAAAACAAGTCCACGGACATCTAACTTAGCAGTTGTTGGATTGCTTTTGGCAGACACGCTTCATGTGCTCCCAGCTCTTAAAACGACAAGCAAAACACGCAACTCGCCAGCAGCAGAAAGCCAGCAAATGATCTGACTGCTTCTCCTTAGCATGCATTCAGCCACCCTATCTTCCCCCCCCGCCACCCTTCACAACGTGATCGGCAGAGACATGAAGTGGCAAAAGGACAGCTGCTGAACAGGCTTTGAAATGATTGGGCAGTGAGACAAGCAGAACAGGCAGCTCGCCAACAGCACAAAGACAGCAGATGATCCGACGGCATCTCCTTAGCTTGCGTTCAGTCGCACCCCATTCACAACACAAGCAGCGTTATACGTCCTGCGAGAAAGAGATGTAACCATGCCCGGGGCCGGAAATAAAAGACAAGTATTGTTTTTACAAAAGTTTTAAAGTAAAATTGAAAATAATGCATATGTAACAATTCCCATGAAAATAACAATCCCTTTAAATTTTATATCCAGTAAAACAAACCCGGGGGTGGGCAAGCGAAGCGAGCAGGGGGCAGAGCCCCCTAGTTTTTTAATAATATTGTCGTTGGCAGCACAGTGACATAGTGGTTAACACTGAAGTCTGTCAGCTTCAGCAAATGTTGGGCCTGATTACTGCCTGTGTGGAGTATTCTTGTTCGCCCTGGGAATTTTCAGGGCTTCCTCCCACATCAGAAGGACATGCACAATAGGCTGATTGGCAGCTCTAAACTGGGCATGTGTGAGCATGCCCTACAGTTGATTGGCACAGTGTTCAGTGCTGATTGGCATCTTCAGCCTATTGCTTCTAAAATAGGCACATTGTCTTACACTGTCTTACAAAATTTCTTTACGTTTTGGTTACTGCAACATATTGTTAAATTAGGAATTAGAGTACTAATGCTCTACAAATTGCTATTTAATAGCTCAGGGTTAATAGTTTTGTTATCAGACCACTACTGGCTATATAATGTTTTTATTTTACAGTTATTCATCCTATCAACATAACTTTCCTTCTGGTTTTAGTAGGTGAATATTTTCATTAATAGATTAATAACATCAATTAAAATCAAGCTGGTTACTTGCAAAATTATAATCACTAAATTCATATTTAATAAAGGAAATTGCAGCAAATTTGTAAAACTGACTTTTAAATGTCTCTATGATATTGCATCAAAATTTCTTAGTACAATAATAGTAAGCAACATTCAAAAAGTATGGTCTCAGTGGAACAGCACAGTGGAAAATACTTCTTAGTTCCATCATCCTTTACTGTTATAGATCTTCGTTTTTGCAATAATTTGGTTGAGCACAGAAATAAATGGTACAGCAATATTCAACGTTTATTAAAATAACAGGTTTTGATTTATAATGTTTAATGCTCGTGCATTTTTAATAATTGAGTATTAAATTGATATGAGATGGGCTGTGCATAGACTGTGAACATATATATTTGAATACGAGTGATTAATATACTTACAATTACAGTTGACTAATATACATATTTACATTTTGTTATTTCAATAAAGATAATGTTCTTACAGCTTTATGTAAGATTAAAAAAACTAAGAAACATTTATGTATTTGTAGCGTAAAATGTAACAGCTATTTTATCAAAAGAAAAGAGATTTTGTTGTTTTGAATTAGTGAAAGTCACCTTGATTATCTGCGTTCATGTTTATTGATGCTCTTCTTTTCTTCTTTAGTTTTAGAGTCTTGAGAAAAAACAGAAGAAGAAAAAACAGTCCCCCAAGAACAAAAGCTCTCAGGATGAAAAAGAATTCTTGTCCAGGGGATGTCAAAAGTGAAAGTGTGAGTAGGATATTTTCTTCCTTTAAGTTTCCAGCTTTATGTATTTTTTTCCTTTTGGGATTTTCTTGAATGAAACATGTCTTTCTAAGAATTTATTTTTTGCATTTATTTTTACTCCAGCTTGCTTCTTTTTGTTTTGAAAATTTCAGAGAGCAGTATTGAAGACAGAATTATTTCACTTTCAACTTCAAAGTGTGAAGTCACTGGAAACCCTTTAGTTTAGGTGGTCCAAAAATGCATCTATTACTCATTCCCTCTTATGTAACAAGAACTTAACAAAGACTTCTTTTGGTCTTCATGACACTTATAACAAATTAGTAGATAGGTTAGTCATCTTTGTCCAAGATGGTATATTGATATGCTGGTAAAATTATTTGTTAATATAATATCAAGAAAAGTGTGTCTCAGTTATGCCACCTCAGACCACTCCAAAGTGAAGTTTTGTTAGTGGGTCACAATGCAGAGTTGAGTAAACACTTTACTGATGTTCTATAAGTGTTATGAAGACCCAAAGAAGTCGTTGACAAGGTCTTGTTACATAAGAGTAAATAAGTAATAGATGCATTTTTGCAGTACCTAAACTAAAGTGTTACAAAATTACTATTAGCTTTAAGACTTTTTAGATTTTTTTAAAGAAATAATACCTTTTGCTGTCTGTTTATAATATGTCCGAAAAGTAGCATGCTATTAATTGAATAGAGAGGTACACACAAAATCCACCTTCACAATTCTGAAAGACTTTAATTAAATAATCTCACAAAAAAAAACATCATATATAATCACACATTTAGTGGCCATAAAATCATTTACAAGCCTTGCAGTATAGAGTAACTTAAATATGCATAATAGTAGCAACCCTTGTAAACATCAGTGGTTTTGCCACTTCTGTCACATTTATGGAACAGACTTTAAGAGTAATACCTTCTTAAACTTTGTTCTATATACAGTACACAATAAAGTAAATGTATTTGCCAGTGAATATATAAAATGTGTTATATAATTGATATGTAAATTAATTCCTTCTTCTGAAATAATGCACCTGTCATCAATTCAAATTGTATAAAGAAAACTTTACTTGTAATTTTTCTTTTACGTTTCACATTAATAAAAGATCAATTTTATCACATTTAAAGTACACAGTTGCTTAAACAGAACAAACGAATAAACCACAATAAAATACATACAAGAAAACGTCTAGGGATACTATAGCTAACATAATTCTGGTGTTGTTAGAAAAATAGATTAGTGGAAGGTCTAATGCCGCTGCTTTCCTATATGTTTGTTATGTTTTTTGTTGTTGTGCAGGACCCTCCTGTAGTCAACATTTATAATTAAAGTCACTAAATGGCTCACGTGATTGTGAGAGCTGACATGTTTCTTATGGTTTTTTTTTTTATATACAGATAGATAGAGAGCTGCTGCTGTCTGATAACATACTTGTAGGTGGAGTAAGATGTGGTCAGATCTTGCTGCAGGTTTACATTTAAAGGCAGAGCAGGTCCAGCGTTTTATGTCCAAAAATGGAACATGTTGATAGACTTTCCTCAGATTGAAGTCCCCAGTAATTCTACTCTCAGAGTGATTCATCATTAGAGTGTTAGTAACAGAGTGAATCATTACTATTGCTGAGTTAATAAACATTAACAAGGATGATGAAACGTATCTTCCTACACGGTAAAGTGGATGAATTCAGTATTTCTATGTCTGAATTTCACATTTTAGTTTAAATTTACACCTTTGCTCATTAACATAGATGTCTGGTCCCCCTCCTGCCTTTTCCACAATGTCTGATTGTATGAGATGAAGCCCATCCAGCATTAAAATAGCATCTAAAATAAGATGTTTATGTCAGTTATCTGTTGCATAAGCTAGCATCCAAAAATAAAACTCATCCTTTTAATTAAAAATTAAGTTATGCAGCTAGAAATGTCAATCTCCTTGTCTTACTATGGTTTCTAAGTGCTGTCAAGTGGATGCCTTCCACTAACAAAGAAGTTGGTATTAACAGGGAAAGCAATGAATATTGAAATAGTGGAGCGATGAGTGAGGGCATTTGAAAGAGAGCAAACTCCCTGAACAGACTGAAGCCGGGAGGCAGCCCTAATTACTAATGCAATACAATAACCACTCTCAGTTATGTCAAGTAAACATTTGTTATTTCTCTTGGTCACTGTAAAAGTACTCAAAAAAGAATATATAATTTATACATCTTGTAAAGAAATTATTGTTTTTAACTGGAGCAAGTAGTCTTCAACAATGGCATTTAAACTGTGTAGATTACAATGCCATGTTATTGACGTTTGTGACGGTGTGACTTAAGCAGTTTTTACACAACAAGCATAATGCATAATCTAGCTATGTCTCTCAGAAAGTTATGTTGGCCTCCATGAAATGCCAGAGAAAACCCTTTTAAGTCCAGCTGCTTAAAATGCACCATTGACTAAGAAAGAATGAAGTTTAATTTATTGTATGAATTATTTCAAATGTTTTTAACTTTTCTATTTAATAAATAACTATAAATGTACTGCATAGATACTTATATATTAAATGTATGTATACTGTATATTCTTGGGGAGTGCAAGTGACTTCTACCCCACTTATTATTGCATAGCCATAATATAGAAACTTGCCTTAGACAGCAAATAAGAGACTCCCTTATGCATTCACTGCCATTCAGATTTATCTACTGCATTTATTGCTATGCCGTTGCTCTTTTTTTTTTTTCAAATTGCATTTCAAATTGTTATAAAATAAATGAAAAGGTTGCTTTGGGAAATGTGAGAGAAAACTGCACATATTAAATATGGCCTTGTTTCCTGCAGGATTTTTTTTCTGACATAAATACTTGTAAAACTATCTGTGCTATTTTGTTATTTCTTAATGTATTTTAGATAATATATTGTATTTAACGTTTAAGCTTGCTGTTATAAAAGGGGTGAAAGATGTGAAAATAAAATTTGAAAAAAAAATATGGGGCTGAGTCATTTTTCAAGTTCTCAAATAAACAAATAAATTCTATAAATATATATACTGGGATGAATCTTTTGGAGATATTGCATATGTATAATGTTACAGGGTGGCACAGTCAGTACTGCTATTGGCTCTCAGATCTGGCATACTTGGTTAGAATCCTGTGACAGATTCTTTTCCAAGTGAAGCCTGCACATTCTTGCTGTACTTGTACAGGTTTTCATCAATGTACTCCAGCTTTTTTTCCCCACATCCCCAGAGATGTTTGGGTCAGTTTAATTGGTGATTTCAAACTGGCACTGTGTTCTATGAATGCAAGAATGAGCACTGAGATAGACTGGTCCCAATGTCCGGGGCTAATTCCCGTACTGTGTCCAATGCTGCCAGCACAGGCTCTGGCTTCCTGTAAACTGGATTTGGTTTAGGTGAGCTTAAGAACATTATATTATATAATTACATTAATCTGTAATGTTACTTATAGGTGGGGTGCAGGCCTTGGCAAAGATGTGTGATGTTTTAAAAGCAACAACAAAAAGGATAATGAAAAATATTTATAGCTGGACCTACAAATAGCTGGTATCCATTAGTGAAAACAATATTCAGTCACCCAATATCAAGTTGCTCAGTTTTCAAGAGATGCCACAGACAGCACAGTATGGAGGATTACTCACATCTACCAAATACATATTTAAGTGACCTGCTGAATTAAAATGTGAAAGAGACCTTTAAGTATAATCTACTGGCTCCATTAGGCAAATCCGACCACAACCTGATTCATCTTATTCCCAGCTACAAGCCTGTTATTAGACGTCAACCAGTTACCACCAGAATAGTGAGGAAGTAGAGCCTGGAGGCTGAAATGGATCTGAACGACTGCTACTAAATGACAGACTGGGAGTTGATGTGTGTGTCTCATGGGGACAATATTGAGGGACTCAGTTACTGCATCACAGACTATATTCTGTGTCAGCACAATGACAGTGCATTTGCTTTCCAAACAATAAGCCCCGGATTACTAAGGAGGTAAAAGGTCAGCTGAATGAGAAAAAGAGAGCATATAAAAAGGCAAGGGCTCTTAAATGCAGAGTGTGATGAGTGAAGAAGGTGTCAGAATTGGAAGTTGTTCCATGTTGAATAACTATTACTGTATTTTTCTTTTTATATATAGTTGTGGTGTACTTACCTTGGTGCATAGTAGTGCTCCAGGAAGAAAGGGCCGGGCATCTGCACAGGGACGTGCTTCAGGTGGATGTGTGAGTCCTAGAAGGCTACAGAGCCTTGTGACATCAGGAATAGTTCCCTGAGGGAAGGATTCATTTATCCTCTTGCATGTACAGTACATGTGCACAAGTCTAAACTACAACATAAATAGAGTTTAAGCAGACTGAAGGTGCAGTGTAACAAGTGTGACCATGTGCAATCTTACTGACAGTGACTGGAGAAGTCAGCGCTAATTAGCTGTGTTGGAAAGAACAGTTAAGACTTCTGAATAAACATAAAAAGTGGTGGTTGATTTTAGAGTTGGTGTGGTGAGATAGCCACTTTTTTTGATGAGAATCTAAATCTAAAACTTCTTCTCTAACAACATTTTGAAAGGAAAGAGGATAAAGAATTTGATTTTTTTGCACATTATTTTTGATATACTATATATCTTTGCACTTGAACTGTTTCTGTTAATAATTGATTACATGCCTCTGATCTTATTTTTTTTATTGGTGCTTGATAGTTATGAATGTTTAGCTTTATGCCATATATTTTTTTATCTGTGTCTCTACAAGATGTCCAGGGATTACGTCCATGCAAGGGTTCAAAGGCACAGGACATCACAGGACTGGAAAATTTAAACACCCAGAATTCAAAACATAAAAATGATCATGAAGACAGTGAAAATATTTATTAGACAATAGAGCAGAAAGGCTTAACAAAAACATAAAGGAGTTGGAAGAAAAGGAATACACAGCCGGTTCCAAACCAAAATCTGCAATCCAACTCCAATGAAAAGCAAAAAAAAAAGAAATCAGTCATCCATTAAATTAAAACAAAATACACAATACTCACAATGTACTTCTAAAAACAACAATGCACCACTACTCAGCAGCAATGATTTCAGGGAGAACTTGGGGAACCACCCACAAAATACAAGGAACATAAGAGAACATTAAATTGAACATAAATACTAAACAAAACTTATCGATATTAACAAAAATTATATAAACACATCACAGATACTTAAAGGCAAACACAAAGACAAAGAAAAAGAATGTAATCCAAGGAAAAAGCCCTGGCTAAAATATAAACGACACAGCAAGATCTGAAGCTAGCAGAGGGAGCTCTGCAGGAAAGGCTGAGTGGAGTATTGCTTACACGGGAAGTAGTTTTGGGTATTGCCCCAAAAGTACCTGAAAATTGAGGTAAAATGTCACCCCTTGGCCAGAGATCCTCTGGATTTTGGAATTGGAAGGCTAGACAGTGGAATGGGCTCACTGGCATTAAAGAAGAATTGCCAATTTTATAGAGAAAGTAAGAAGAATATTAGTATTGCATTATTCTTGTATTTTGTGTTACGCTCCATCCTACCTTTATTTTATGATAATAATTTTTAAATTTTGAATAAAGATCTGTATTATTTGCATTTTATTTTTAAATTTCCTCCTTGTGATAAATTAAGTTATGTCTATCTATCGATCGATCGATCTATCTAACCTACCTACGTGCCGTGTAAAGAAACATTGGGACACAACCAAATGTTTTGAGGTACCAACCAAGTTTCCATTTCCAGATTGAACTGCTTTAGTCAGCAAGTGTCAGTCACAGTTTCACTTTCCCTGTCTGGCACTGGACAGGTTTGTCTCTCTCATTCTCACTCTCTAGTGAAGACTGTCATTCCTCAGTATTAGCTCCTCAGATTCCCAATGTCTGTTCAGAATGTCTTTGGTAAATGCATCAATGGGTGGAGTCAGGTTGGATTTTAATATTTTTTCTCTTCTGTAGTTCTCGTGTTAACCAGTATGGAGACAACAGACAAACCCATTACTCTGCCATCACGTGACTCTGTTCCTTTCTAGGTGTTCTTAAAGTCATTTACTCTAGTCTAGAAGGCAATGCCATCATTATATTTTTGTCTTTGAGTACTTTCTGGTGTACTTTTGGATGACTGAAAAGGTGACAGTAGCAGTGTGGAGTTTTAAATTTTCTAACCTTGTGCTCATGGAATTACTCTTGGTACTTCTGGTTCCTTGCACGTCTAAAACATGGCAACTGTACACTGCTTTAGTATGAGCAAGAGTGGGTTTGTGCATGAGTGTGCCTGGCAGTAGACTGGAGTTGCATTCTGTCTTTGTTTTTGTCTTCCACCTAATGCTGCCAACTCTTCATTATGCTTTTTACAACACTCAAAGTGGATGAATGTAAATACAGTATCTCAAAAAGCAATTTCTGATATCATGATGTATGATCTAAATTTCCCATCTAGCCGGGATAGTCCCAGACTGCCCATAACTTATGGGTTAAAAATTGAATGGATGTTTTTTTTAGTCTCAAGTATGAGCTTATCATAACCTGGGTATCACAACAGTCACTGACATTGTAAAAACAGAAATGAAGCATGCATGACTGATTTTTCAACATGAAGAAGCTATGGATAAAGGATAAATATTTGAATTTGTAAATGACCTATGAAAAACATTTTGAGTAATATGTCAATTATACAGCTAAAAGTGTCTATGTCTGATTTGTTTTAAACAGTTTTTGGCTTTCTTAAATTTTTTTACTCTGCTGCATACAGTATACTGTAATTACTCAGGTTTATGGATCTCATTCATTGTTTTTGTTTACTGTGTTACCAACAGGTTGCATAGTATTTTTAATAATTTACACAATGAAAGACTTCATATAAAATAGTAATATAATTGTGGTCAGAAAGCATCAGAGCATATCTAGTTAACCAATATATTTTTATAACATTCTTTCCGGACATCTCTTTACATGAATCTTTATAGAGTAACTCAAATCTCACACAATCCATTCAAGAACAAGCAATTCCTTCATAGTCAGGCATAATCCACATTGTTTCACCAGCATTTTAGGGTTGATTTTTAGCTATATTTCCCAGGGAGTTTTTTCTGCATTGTTACCTATGCTTGCTGGGATAGGCTCCAGTCCCCTTAAGGGGGGTTAGAAAATGGTATGGTGTGGTGTGGTATGAAAACATGGTCTGTACTTAGTGCAGTTGCCTCACAACTTCAGAGATCATATTATCGCAATTATTCTTACTTAGATGTGGTTCTTCTTCCACTTGCAGCAGCCTTGTATTCAAATGACTTTCTGTCTTATATGATTACCTCTCCATCTTTTCAAGCTTACCTCTCACTTCTAAATAACATTTATATTTATTTGCCTTTCATCTGTAGAATTCAGTCAGATTTCCATTAGTATTGCAATATTAGATTTATGTGTCACTATCAATAATTTTTGTATTGTAAATATTTCTAACATTAAGCAATGTAAAAGCAATTTTAGTGTATTATTTATATGTTTACAACTTCCTAAATTAAACATTATTTTATAGTTTTTCTTCATGTTGCTGTTTTTTATATGTTCATTAACATTATTACATAATACATTTTTCTCATTTGTTAAACACGGTCTTTCCAAGTTCTCTTGCCGAATGCCTTTGTTAAATTGTGTAGAATTTTCCAGTTGTTTTTGTGGTTTATATTCTGTGTGCCACATTTCCTGTCCTTGGGCTGATGCTGTAGGTGTAGGTAAATGGACAATGTAAATAGTTACTTGATTGTTTGCAAATACAGTTTCATACAATATGTGTTCAAACCAAATGACTGACAAAGTCTGTTAGAATAGAACAGAATGGATGAAGGCACTATGACAATGACTCTATATTAGTATTCCTAATGGCCATCAAACTATATATAATTGTTCAGTAGACAATTGACAATGTCAGGATATTTATCCAACTGATACCTCGTAGCACCTTTTGCAAACAGTTCTGAATATATTCTGAGCTTAGAGAAGCAAGAGTGGGCAGCAGTTTTAAACTGTATTAATTCATTAAATTTACGATACATTGAAGAAGAATGAACTTTTGAAGATTGGTATTGTTGTCACTTGAAAGTGATAATAAAATTCTCTTCCCAGATCTGTTTTACAGAGCTTAAGATGAGACACTGATATGCCTGGTTGGGCAGATAGGTCCCTACAGTAGATATAAAAGATGGATTTAGAGAGAGAGGTTGGGAGCATGTATTGATACAGCATGTTGCCACACCCAGCACACGATGAAACATCTCAGGATCCCAGTTTAGGACCCGAGTGCAGCTAAAGGAATGTGAGGTGTGTTTTTACAGTGGCTGGAGTGCCAATCCTGCCACCAACCCCCATGTTTTACCTGCAAGTTAGAGGACCTGTTTGCAGAGCTGGATACAGGTTAACGTTATACCCAGAATGGAGCGATTGCAGGTTAGTGACTTGCTTGAGGGCCTAACGGAGTGGAATCACTTCTGGCATTTAGCCTAACAACCACCACTCCGCCCTTGTAGATTTAGATTCTCATCAATACCAAAATGTACAATATTCCCGATCTGCAAGCATTAATACAAATTTTTCTTTCTAAAACATCTGTTTAAATGATGTTGTATTATCATGCACATGCAATGAATATCAAACACGCACCACGATTCCAATTTCAGCTTTCAAATCAAGACAAATTATATCAAACTTTTAATAAGAATCTTGTAACCAACAATATTTAAGTGACAAATTACTATTTTTAATACAAATTAATGAAAGTTAAAAAAATATCTATATCTTGGTTACATAAGGCACATGCTATTTATGATAGGGTTTGAAACTGGGTTTTGATTGAACCAATCATATCAATTCATGTGCAAACAAAATTCTCCTTTAGCTAACATCAACTGAAGTCTGTCCTGTCTTTTGTCACAGCCAAATCACTAAACAAAGACATAGTCAACATATCATTATATAAAATTCTGAAACCAAGAACACCGAATAATTTATACTAGCACCAGAAAAGAGGAAGTGGAGAGGAAGTTGGAAGAATGGAGAAGGGTTGAAGATAAACAGAAAAAAGACAGAATGGACTGTATGAGGTTTGATGATTATCAGGATTCACAAGTTAGCCTACAGGGAGAGCTATTGAGAAGAGTGGATACATTTCAATATCTAGGATCACTGGTAACCCAAGATGGGAAATTAGATGCAAAGATAACCCATAGAGTGCAGTGTGGATGGAACAATTGGAAGAAGTTATCAAAGAAGACATAGTAAGTCCAGCAAAGATGAATGGGACTGATACATGGGAAGCAAAGGGAGCACAGGAGCAGAAGTCCAGTTTGGCAGATATGAGAATGTTGAGATAGATGTGTGGATTTAAAAAAGTACAAAGTAAGAAATCAGACAATCAGAGGTACAACAAAAATGGGAGAGATGTCTAATAAAGAACAGAAAAGTAGGTTGAAGTGGTATGTATATGTGATGAGGAGAGGCAATGAATATGTGTGCAAAACAGTGATCAGGACAGAAATACAGGGGACAATACAGTGTGGGAGGCCAATGTGGAGGCAGATGGAAAAAGTTAAAGAATATTTGACGGAAAAGGGCTTGACTGATGAGGAGGTTCAATTCTGAGCTGTTTGGAGAAGGTTGATCAAGCATATGTACCCCACAAAGAAGTGGAAGAAGATGAAGAAAAACTTGTATGCTTCCACGATCTCTAAAAACTATACAGTGGTGACCCTTCAAAACTGCCATATGGTGAAATCACAGGTCACCACCTCTGGTTGTTCTAATTAGCAATATGTTTGTGGTGAAATGTGTTGGGGGTCCGTGGTGGTGGAGGATTTTGGTAAAAAAAACTAAAATGCCGCTCAGTCTTGTGGGTGTGGGTGTATATTGACTTGACGAGGCGCAGATTTTATAACTAACTTGGATTCCACTTAGTGATTTAGGTATCAATAAAACACAATGCTTGACATGAAGGTGCTTTTATTTGTCTACAAGTTTCTGTTCTTACAAGAATGTCAAAGTACTTCTGGAATTTTATTTTTCAAGAGCCAAAGAAATGTTGCTTTCTGTCTGCCTTACTTTAAGTGACACACTGAAGAGGACAGCTTGCTGGATTGTAGACTGTCATTTGTGTGCCTTGCTATTAAGTGAGCTGCTTTAGAGGAGCTTTCAGTTCAGGTAGTCAACGCCCCCGCTGTCTTGGCAATATAGCACACATACTGAAACATACGGTGTCCTTGTCCCAGTGTACTGTGATAAAACATGCAGTTAACAAGGGCAGTCTGTAGCTGAGCATTTCTACAGGCATTTAGCTTTTTGAAATCGATTTTCTGGTTTTCAAAGTATGGTTTTATCACTTTTTTTGCAATGACAGCTCATTTTGTTGTTTTTGGGGAGTTTCATTACTAAAGGGGGTTAAATAAGCCAAATAACTGAAGAGACTTTGTGTTTTTTTACTTTTGAAATTCAGTTTTGAATTCACTACAGTGCTAGTCTCATTTTCTTTTTGAATATTTGCTGTTGGCAGATGTGAAGTTCAATCAGTATTCAGTGTGTCACTTTGATCTGTGGGCAGCACGGTGGTGCAGTTGGTAGCACTGCTGCCTCATAGTAGAGAGACCTGGGTTCGTGTCCTGGGTCCTCCCCGCATGGAGTTTGCATGTTCTCCAGGTGTTCCGGTTTCCTCCCACAGTCCAAAAACAATGTTAGGTGCATTGAAGATGCTAAATTGGCCCTAGTGTGTGGGTGTGTGTGTTTGCCCTGTGATGGACTGGCGCTCTGTCCTGGGTTTGTTCTTGCCTTGTGCCCTGTGCTAGCCTGGATAGGCTTCCAACACCGTGACCCTGTTCAGGAATAAGTGGGTTAAAAAATGACTGACTGTCTGACTTTGATCTGTGAATTTAATAAGCTTTGCATAACATACAAAATCTGCATATTAATATTATTCTTTCATTTTCAATAAATATTTTATTTCTATTTACTATTATTATGTTTCATTTCTTCTGTTTTTTTATTATACATTTGTGTGTTTTTCTTTTGTTATTATGCAGTATCCATCTGTGACAAAATATTTCTTGGGCTCTTTTGAGAGAAATTCTGATAAAGTTTTTTCATTCAACAGATCCTAGCAAGAAGAGAGTTAAAAACTAACTGATTTATTGTGTTTAAGCAATATTATTTTAAAGTTTTAAAAAATGTCACTACACCCCAGTTCTTGAAAAACCACACAACTGATAACCTGTACTTAAGCCTGAGATCTCTGAGTTGTCATGATTGCTTTTAGTTGTTGTTGTGGTTGTCTTGTTGCCATCATGGCTTTGTATCCAGATTAAATTTAGACACTTTGTAATTGCAACTGGCACTCCTGTGTTGTTTATAGACTACAGCTCGACTTTAAATATCATTGTCCCAAACTTATTGGCCACAAAGCTTAAAGACCTGGGACTGAACATTTTTAACAAGCAGGCCTCAGGTGGTGAGAGCAGGCAACTGCTTCTCCAACACTATCATTGTCAACACAGGAGTTCCACAAGGCTGTGTACTGAGACCTCTGCTGTACTCCCTTTAAACACACAATTGTGAGCCCAAGCTCAGCTGCAACCCTATTGTTAAGTTTGCTGATGACCCATTGGTCTTAGGTCTCATGATAAAGAGGCCTATCTGGATGAGGTAGAGAACCTGGCAGTGTGGTGCCAGACTCATAACCCTCACTGAATGTTAGCAATATCACGGAGCTTGTGGTGCACTTCAGGCGAAAGCAGCAACAGATCTACAACCCCTTCAATATAAATGGAGTTCCTGTTGAGAGGGTGAGCAGCTTCAAGTACCTGGGTCTGTACATCACTGAGGACCTGACGTGGACCCAGCACACACAAACTTAGGTCAGGAAGGCAAGGCAGCTCCTTTATCACCTGAGGCAGTTGAAGAAATTCAAGGTCTCCCCACCTATCTTGAAAACTTTTTACATCAGTGCCATAGAGAGTATCCTCACACAGAGCTGCACATCATGGTTTGGGAATTGCTCAGTCCAGGGTCGTAAAGCCCTGCAGAGAGTGGTGTGTTCATCAGAGCGTATCTTAAGGTCAGAACAGTCCTTTCTGCAGGAAATCTACCAAGTGCTGCAGGACCAGAGCAATTAAAATAATTATGAGTTCTACCCACCCCAGTAACAGACTGCTTAACTCAGCCAAGTGGCTGCACAGCCTCATTGCAAAGACTGAGAGACTCCAGAGGAACTTTTGCTCTCAGCCCATCAGGATCTGAACTCTGACATGCCAACAAACATTCAAACCTAAAACTCATTGTACATTTATTTTAACTTAATGCACAGTCCCCTAATAATTTCTGTTTTTTTTTCAGATTTTAAATTAACTTTAATCTAGTTTAACTTAATTTAATTAATTTATTTATTTATTTATTTTATATTTTTATTTTATTAATTTTCATTGTAATCATTCCATACAAACAGATCAATTTATGACCCAACAAAATTGAAGACAAATCAAACTCCACCCCTGAGAAGGAGAGCTTAGCTAAAGGAAAATTGCTTAAGGATTGTTAATAAGGCAACATTAAACAAAAGAAAGGGAGAAGTAAATATATATGTAAATAAGAGATGGAGAAGGGAGTTAAATGCGGTAATAGTTATTTCTCTTATTCTAAAATGATATTGATTAAATCCTGCCTGGTTTTGAAAAAAATTTGTACAGATCCTCTAACTGAGAATTTGATTTTTTCCAATTTCAAATAATATAAAACATCGGTTTCCCACTGACTTATAAGAGGAGAATTAGGATTCTTCCAATTTAACAAAATAAGTCTGCGTGCCAAAAGTGTAGTGAATGCAATCACCGTTTGCTTGTCCTTCTCCAATTCAAGTCCATCTGGAAGAACACTGAACACAGCTGTTAATGGGTTAGGAGGGATTGTGATACCAAGGCTGTCTGAAAGGCACTTAAAAAATTTTGTCCAAAATGATGTTAGTTTGGTGCAGGCCCAGAACATGTGACCCAGTGAGGCAGGAGCTTGGTTGCAGCGTTCGCAGGTTGGATCCTGCCCTGGAAACATTTTGGACAGTTTTAAGCGAGACAGATGAGCTCGATATATAATTTTTAGTTGAATAATTCTATGCTTTGCGCATATAGAACTCGAGTGAATTCTCTGCTTTGCTACCTTGCACTCCTTTTCTGATATATTGATTAAGAGATCTTCTTCCCAATGTCCTCTTGGATCTTTGAAAGGTAGGGACTCTAATAAGATTTTATATATTGTGGAAATAGTGTTTATTTCCTCGAAATTGAGCAGTATTTTTTCCAGCATTGTGGAGGATGCAGGGTGGGGGAAAACGGGCAATTTCTGTTTAACAAAATTTCTAATTTGAAGGTAGTAAAAGAAATGTGTAGCTGGGAGGTTGAATTTTGAACGTAATTGTTCAAAAGATGTAAATATGTTGTCTATATAAAGATCTCTGAGCATTTTAATCCCAAAACTTTTCCAGGTATTATTAACTTAATTTAATTGATTTAATTTAGTTAATTTTACTTACTTTTATTAACTTTTTAATTTTATTATTCTATTGTGTATTTGCTTTTGTTTTGCAAAATCTTAGGAGTAGGCCAGCTGTTCATACCTTTATAACTGTGTGTGTGAGGAATAAAACTCTTGAATCTTGAATCTTGTTCATATAGTGTCCACACAGATGTTGTGATCTGGCTGCTCTCAAATCTCAGAAAGGGTGAAAGCCACTAAAACAAAAGCCAGGTCAGAACATAACTGTATATGTTACCACTCTAAGCAGCATAACCCCAAAATCAAGATGCAGAGGCCCAATACGAGGGCAAAAGGCTCTATGGCCCATGAAAACTGTCTTTAAAATTTTAAGATTTATTATAAGAATTCAAAGTCTTACAAAAAATAAAAGCAGGACCACATTGAAAAGAAAACAAAACGTTTAACCTGAAAGTGAATGTTTTACCATGGAAGGGTTTTGGGGTGTCCCTATCTTAAAACATAGATACTTTTATTCTCATGCCCAGATTCTTTGTTACATACAGTAGATCCAATCTTATTTCCTCCATTCCCACTCTTGTTCTCTTATTCTTGCACTCACATGGTCTAGAAGAAAACAAATCCTGCAGACACAGTGTACATACCGCAATGACTACAGACCTGACTGCACCCTGCTCTGACTATTACTGTGCTTCACTTTTCCTATGTGAGGATGCTTTCTCTTTTTTCTAGACCCTACATAGTAAGAGAAAGCAGCAAGTTAAGGAGTCAATAAGCCTTTTTCAGTCATTACAGTCTTTAACATTAAATATTAATGGGTCTGTCAAAATCAGTGCTATAGCATGGATATTTTATGAGCTGTTACAGATGATGCTGGCTGACACACCCAGTGTGTGTAGCATTCAGTTTTTTAAGGTTACATTTCTGCATCTCACGATGGCTGTGTTCTTCCTCCTTCTCTTCCTTCCTGGTTCTGTCTCTCTTCAATTCACACTTTCACTTTAAGTGGCTGACTTTCTAAAGCTTGTTAAGGCCAAGATGAACATTCCTAGCCCCTCTCTGTCCAATGTCATTTTGACAGACTATATCAGTATCTGTTTGTACCAATCGTTTGAGAGCTTTGTTTTTACCCATGTGGGAAAATTACCATTTTACTATTTAAGGTTTTGGCTTTTCATCTTGATAGACTGCCTTTTTACAGTGGTAAGTTTAACTTTTGCTAGTTAGCCTTCTGTCTGCTGTCTCTACAAACACTTTCTGTATTTATGGTTAGACAAGAAAGAAAGAAAAGAAAACACAATTTAAATATAAAGTAATGCGGTCAATAATCCTTCTTAACACTTTAAAGCACATGAAATAAAACATAGTAAAATCACTCTCCTCTACAGTGAACAAAGCCAATTCAAAATTCAATAACAGTAACTTAGAATGAAATCTAGAGGTTGAAAAGCATGTAATTTAATTACAAAATGCAAAACACAAAGCAGCGATTGCATGGGCTGCTTTTTAAAAATAATATGGATGTGGTTCCCATTTGCAATATCAAGTGGCCCCACCACCCTAAGCTCAACTTAAAGAACACAAGGAAAATAGATTAAAGAAACAAACAGGACATAATTAACATACAAAATAGTGATAAATACATATCACATATAAACAAAAAAAATAGTAAAAAATAATATTTGAAATCCAACAATTTCTTGAGACATGGATAAATATGACCCTGGCTGAACCCATAAAGTCTGGGTTACAATGTCACTTTCCACTTTTCCAAGTACAATTCACATTAACTTCCATATTTATAGGTGCTGTATGCAGCTAGAAATTGTATTTGCATTTACACTTTTGTTAAATGTGCTTCCTACCCACCTCTCAATGTGGCCTGACTAACACCATAACAATCACAAGTACATTTTTAATGTGGTGACGTGTCCTCTGATCTTGATCAAATTACTGAAAACACGTATTGATACCAACTGTAATGGGAGAGAAAAAATTGAATTAGATTTTTTAAGCTAAACATCCATAATTTTGAATGAATCTTGAATGTACCACTATTACCACAAATGTAAGTTTTTCATATTTATACTTTATATTTTCATTTAATGACTAGTGTCTTTTCATTTGAAAATGGCCCTTTCCTTGATTATTTTCAAGGATGTCAACAGGATGAGATAAAGGTGTCTGATAATGTAGTTAATCAAATATTTGATAATAAATGGATATAGTGAGCCCCTGATTTCAAGTTTATGTAATGTAACAATATATAAAAATTAGGTTATGTTGTCTAAAACATCAATAAACCCTTCAACTATTGTTTAGTTTTATTTTGTAGGCTAGGCACTTACCATACACTTAACAGACTGCAAAGTATGCGTCCCCTGAGACCCTGTTTAATTATATGATTAGAATGCAGGTTTAGTGACACTAAAAAAAAAAAAGCTGACTGAAACAAAAAACATGGTGGCAATGTAGCCTGCAGAATCAGAAGCAGATGGAGATTGAAGCATTACAAAAGCCATTTTTTTCAGTAACAAGATATATTAGTACATGCAATTAAATATTTCCTAAATGACTTGGTTGGAGTACAGATTTATAAACTAGAGAAGCATACCTTAAGCCTTTTGTATAGATTCTAAAAATACATAGTCATTCATAGTTGTTCTTGACATTTTATAAAAGAAAGCCTAAAAAACGTACTGAATAAATACTCTTTCCGATGCATGTTTGTGACAACAAAAGGGATTAAGAAATAATCATTTTATTGCATATTCCTGGTACTGTTTTTCTCGAGGTCCACAAACTGAATCCTTGGGCTCTTAAGATGTTGCCGGATGTAGTACAGACCCTTATTCAATGCATCATTCACTGACTTGTTTGCTTAGAAGGCAAATTGAAGAGGTTCCAAGAGATGAACTCCTTCAGGTGAGCTCACACCAGAATATTAATTGTTTCCATAACCACAGATCTCAATGATACTGGATTGTAGTCATTCAGTCCTGTTATGTGAGATTTTGTAGGGACTGGTATGATTGTGTCTTGTTTGAAGAGTAAGGGAACTTCGCAGAGCACTAATGACTTGTTGAAAATCCATTTAAAGAAAGGGGGCCATTGATTAGCACAGATTTATAAGCAGGATGGTGAAACACCATCTGTACCTGTTGATTTCTTGGTGTTTTGTCTCTTGAAAAGTCGGCACACATCCTCTTTACAGAGGGTTGATTGTAAAAGGTGTAGGGGAGGAGGTCATATATGTTTGTGTATTGGGATGGATGGATGATGGTGTGGGTTGTGACCTTGGCCTAATCAAACATGCAGTAAAACTCATTCAGCTCATCAGCTAGCTGACTATTTTTTGCAATGTGGGGGATGATTTCCTGTAGTTGGTATCTTGTAGACCTTTCCACACCAATTCAGGATCATTGACTGAAAACATATTTTTTATCTTTTCAGAGTATCTCCTCTTAATTATATGTTTGTTGTCTGCACCAACTTCCATAAGCAGCATCCTTGGCCGGACAAAGCTGCTTGAGTTTTACTGTAAACCATGGTTTGCTGTTATTAAATTTTAACCAGATCTTAGTAGATACAGATATTTTCTCACAAAAGCTGATTTGGGATGTGACTGTGTCTGTTAGCTCGTCCAAATCCACTATTGTAGCTTCAAAATCACCCCAATCAATATAATAGAAGTAGCCCTGCATCCTCAGCTTTGCCTTATTAGTCCATCTTCTCAAAGTGTTAGTCACAGGCTTAGATGACTTAAAAGTTTCCTATAGATTAGAACATTAGAATTGTTAGAACAATCTAGACGAGAACAGGCCATTCAGCCCAACTAAGCTCACCAGTCCAATTCATTTAATTCAACTAAACAACAATAAGTCTAGTTTTGAAATTGCCATCCTACACTACTATCTACCACACTACTTGGTAACTTATTCCATGTGTCTTTGATCTCTGTGTAAAGAAAAACTTCCTAAAGTTTCTACAAAACTTACCCTTAACAAGTTTCCAAATGCATCTCTGTGTTCTTGATGAACTCATTTTAAAACAACAGGCTCAATCCACTGTACTAATTCCCTTTGTAAATATTCCAGTCATGTCTGCTCTTAATTTTCTTTTGCTTAAACTGAAAAGGCTCAGTTCTTTTAATCTTTCCTCATAATTCATCCCCTATACCCCTGGAATCAGCCTTGTCGCTCTTCACTGGACTTTTTCTAGAACTTCTATATCATTTTTGAAGCCTGGAGACCAAAACTGTACACAACACTCCAGATGAGGCCTCATCAGTGCATTATAAAGCTTGTTCATAACATCCTTGGACTTGTACTCCATACACTGTGCTATATAACCTAACATTCTGTTTGCCTTCTTAATGGCTTCTGAACACTGTCTGGTAGTTGACAGAGTCAAATCCACTAGAACTCTAAATCCTTCCCTTAAGGAGTACTTTTGATTTTCAGACCTTCCATTGTGCATTGAGACCTAACATTTTTACTTCCTCCACATAATACTTTACATTTACTTACATTAAATTTCTTCTGCCACAAATCTGCCCAAGCCTGTATGCTGTCCATGTCCCTCTGTAAAGATTCAATGGATTCGAGATTATTTGATAATTAATCTAGCTTGGTATATCTGCAAACTTAACCAGCTTATTATTTATATTCCTATCCAAATCATTTATATATATTAAAAAAATAGCAGTGGCCCTAGCATTGACCCCTTAATGTTTCCTTGAACTATAACCCTTTGATTCCTGTGTCTGAGACAAATTTGCACCTATCTACTAACAAGACCCTGAACTGCCTATTCATTTAGTTTGATGCCCAACTTCTTGTGTGGAACCTTCTCAAATGCTTTCTGCTCCACTTTGATCATATCCGTTTGCTGCTTCCTCATAGAATTCCAGCATGTTGGTAAAACATGACCTCCCTCTTCTGAAGCCATGCTGACTGTTCAGTAAATCTCCTGCTCTTGCCATGTGTTGCTTAATCTTTCCATTAATAATTCCTTCCATTAATATAACTGTGATGATTTCAGCCTATTTAATCTAGGTAGCATTTCTCCCCTGAATTTCCTAATCACTCAGTATCACCTTAGTATTCACTGTTACCTCTGGGAGGTTATCTACTTCCTCACATGTGAAGACCTCAGAAAAATGCAAGTTTAGAGCATCTGCTATTTCACAGTTTGGATTTTTTAATTCCCCTTTACTATCCCTGATGCATTTCACCTCCTCCTTGACTGTTCTTTTACTACTACAATACTGAAAGAATCTCTTTGGATCGTTTTTCACCTTATCTGCTATATTCCTCTCTAAGTGCCTTTTAGCCTCCTTAATATCCTTCTTAATAGTTGCCCTCATGTTCTCATACACACTACAACTCACATTGCAGTTATTAATCTTATACACCTTATACAGTAGTTTTTTTCCTTTGCAGCTTTTTATTAACCCAATGTGGAGTTTTTTTTTTAATTTCCAAACTAATTCCAAAAGAAGGCATGTAACTGTCCTGCATTATATCCATCCATCCATTTTCCAACCTGCTGAATCCGAACACAGGGTCACGGGGGTCTGCTGGAGTCAATCCCAGCCAACACAGAGCACAAGGCAGGAACAAATCCCGGGCAGGGTGCCAACCCATCGCAGGACACATACAAACACACCCACACACCAAGCACACACTAGGGCCAATTTAGAATCGCCAATCCACCATGTCTTTGGACTGTGGGAGGAAACCAGAGTGCCCAGAGGAAACCCACGCAGACACAGGGAGAACATGCAAACTCCACGCAGGTAGGACCCGGGAAGTGAACCCGGGTCTCCTAACTGCGAGGCAGCAGCACTACCACTGCGCCACCGGTCCTGCATTATATGTAAAACATTTTAAAATCTGTTCCACTGCTCCTCGACTGTCTCCACAATTAAAACCTTATCCCAGTCTACCCACTGTACACTTTGCTGCATCAGTTTATTTTACAGGGCGCCATTTTGTTTCCATTATGAGAGATGTCATTTTGTGTATTTTCGTTGTTAGCAGCAACTGTCTGGAACAGAAAGCATGCCATATGAAGTCAGTGGGCCAGCATTGTTTAAGAAGGCGGCATGCTATGAGCCTTTCCTACAATTCTGGATAACACACACTAATTCTGTGTTTTGGAAGTTTTTTGGTATATGAATTCTTCTGTCTTAGCAGTCTCATCTTTTAGGCTGGGTCAAATCAACCATGTCAAATCAACTGATGTTCCAGAAATCCCATGCACTTTGCTCTCAAAAAACTCATGTTAGTCAGGAGACGCATTGTAAAATTATTTTGATGTAAGATCAATACTTTCCAAGATACAGTCAATTTTGTGAGGGGAGAGGGGTGTCAAATTTGACATGGCTTTATTTTTTCATCTATTTCACAAGACCATTTCTTACTAACTAAACCACCTACCAGGCTAAATTTTTGCCTACAGGTGCCTTTATAGGTGCAGTATAAAACAAAATCAAAATGTCTGGTCCAGATGACACCACTTTGTAAGAGCAGACCTTCAAAATTGGAAAAAAATATTTTGCACCTTTGGCATTGCCATGTTTAGGATTTTGGAAAGCATATTTCAAACTGATACAGCCTGCTGATTTTTTACATGTTTAGATACCTTCTGTTGTGATATGAAATTTTGCATACAATTTGATAAATATTTTGTATGTCTTTATTTGTAACTTAGGCAAAGCAATGTAATATTAGTGTCACATTAGGGAGAAGTATTCATGTCTCCCCCAGGAATAAGTCGGGAAAGTGAATTTTACGACAGAGTTGGGGGAAGTGCCTCAGACAAGTTTCTCTAAATGTTTCTCTAAAGTCTCTCAACACCCATAGGAAAACCTGGCTGCCTAACTGTCAAGCTTTACCTTAACATATGGTCTGAAGTATGGCTGTTTGGAATTGGCTTGTATCAAAAGCTTTTAAGTACTATGACGCTATGATTGGCTCTAGGGGTTGGACAGAAAACCTATAAATTTGCTTGCTTTACCCAGCTCTCTCTCTCTCTCTTACCAAACTGATGAAAGACCGTCTCACACCATGAACTGAAAAGGACAACACAATGAAGAACACAGCTCAGCAGCCATATTGAGACAGGCATGCGGCCTGTTATGAAGAAAGCTAACCACAAATGATGCCTTAACTAGAGACATTTTAAGTAACTAACAAGTCTGTGTGCCGCCTGAAACTACACATCACCATTTATCAGGTTGTATGGTTGCCAATATTTAAATGTACTTTGCATATTGTTATTATTTTTGAATATTATCAATAATACACTGTTTAAATTGTAACTTAACTCCTGCTTATATTTTACTACACCTAATTGCCTGAGGTTATAGTTGTAGAAGGGAAGGTGGGGAGAAGTTATATGGTACAGTACCTTAGAAACTGTGGTAAGTCTGTGAGATTTGAGGCATTCTGACAAAGGCTACATATTAATAATACAAAAGGGGAAAGTAGTATGCCATCATCTATATGCTACACCGATCACTCTCCCACTTGGACAGAGGCAGTGGTGCTGTAAGAATTATGTTTCTGGACTTCTCTAGCGCCTTCAACACCATCCAACCCCTGCTCCTTAGGGACAAGCTGACAGAGATGGAAGTAGATTCATACCTAGTGGCATGGATCGTGGACTATCTTACAAACAAACCTCAGTATGTGTGTCTCGGTAACTGCAGGTCTGACATTGTGGTCAGCAACACAGGAGCGCCGCAGGGAACTGTACTTCTCCGGTCCTGTTCAGCCTATATACATCGGACTTCCAGTACAACTCGGAGTCCTGCCACGTGCAAAAGTTCGCTGACGACACTGCTATCATGGGCCTAACCAGGAGTGGGCAGGAGGAGGAGTATAGGAACCTCATCAAGGACTTTGTTAAATGGTGCGACTCAAACCACCTACACCTGAACACCAGCAAAACCAAGGAGCTGGTGGTGGATTTTAGGAGGCCCAGGCCCCTCCTGGACCCCGTGATCATCAGAGGTGACTGTGTGCAGAGGGTGCAGACCTATAAATACCTGGGAGTGCAGCTGGATGATAAATTGGACTGGACTGCCAATACTGATTCTCTGTGCAAGAGAGGACAGAGCCAGCTATACTTCCTTAGAAGACTGGCGTCCTTCAACATTTGCAATAAGATGCTGCAGATGTTTTATCAGACAGTTATTGCGAGTGCCCTCTTCTACACAATGGTGTGCTGGGGAGGCAGCATAAAGAAGAAGGACGCCTCACGCCTGGACAAACTGGTGAGGAAGGTAAACTCTATTGTAGGCATGGAGCTGGACAGTTTGACATCTGTGGCAGAGCGACGGGTGCTCAGCAGGCTCCTATCAATTATGGAGAATCCACTGCATCCACTAAACAGTATCATCTCCAGACAGAGGAGCAGCTTCAGCGACAGACTGCTGTCACTGTCCTGCTCCACTGACAGACTGAGGAGATCGTTCCTTCCCCAAACTATGCGACTCTTCAATTCCACCCGGGGGGGTAAACGTTAACATTATTCAAAGTTATTGTCTGTTTTTACCTACATTTTTATTACTCTTTAATTTAATATTTTTTTTTTGTATCAGTATGCTGCTGCTGGAGTATGTGAATTTCCCCTTGGGATTAATAAAGTATCTATCTATCTATCTATCTATCTATCTATCTATCTATCTATCTATCTATCTATCTATCTATCTATCTATCTATCTATCTATCTATCTGTCTGTCTGTCTGTCTGTCTGTCTGTCTGTCTGTCTGTCTGTCTGTCTGTCTGTCTATCTATCTATCTATCTATCTATCTATCTATCTATCTATCTATCTAGAGTAAGATATTACTCTACCAAGGTTAAACACCTACACAGGGCTTTTCAAAACGCTGTAAGCAAACAAGAAACTGCATCAGGTTTTGACCAGCAGACCCCTCAGATGTGAAAATGTGACTCTCATATGCACTGTGGGAATATCCAGACATTTTTAACATTATTTGTCCTGTATCCTACAAGGTCCATTCTTTCTAAAAAAAAAAGCCTTACTTTTCTTATGTGAATCTTTCATTTTTATTTTCCATTATAATGATGGGTTAAGTTCACCATTTGCCAGTAATGATGATCAACAAGTTCTTCATCACTAACTTGGGTATAGGATTAATGGAAAAAAATAAATCACCAAAGGCACATTAATCACAACATATGAACAACAGCTGCTTGATTTATCATTAAATACAGCACTAGTTATAATGAAATGTTAACATTTTGGTATTGCAGCAGCAGGAATGTGACCCATTTCATTTCTCTTCCTGGTAGTGCCTCCCACTGACCATTGTAGGTGCACTAAGCAGTACAATGACACACTGTGATGGCACCCAACAAATATGGTCTCTAGATGGCCAGTGGAAAGACTGTGCAGGACAGTTTGGAGGCATGACACATATTAGGATGTCTGATTCCTCTTCACTCTTGTCACGAATCACACTAATCCAACATTTTTCATCATACATGCACCCAACATAGCCTCCAGTAAGACACTAGTCTGATGTGAGGGATACATCTGATCCAGCAGGAGTGTGATCATGAGAGGGCAGGATCTCAGCTGCTGCTTCAGTGGTGAATATTCGGACAGTCAAGCGACTGTCCTCACCAGACATGCAGCTGACTTTGAGTTTGCCATCTTCTGTACGGATGTAACCATGGTATTCTCATGTACAAAGTACTCTTTTGGCCATGGAGAATCACATACTCTGTTCAGAAACATGAGATAGGACTTTGTCAATTGATGTGAAAAATAGTTTGACATTTTTGATAACTTACTGTTTGAAACCTCAAGGATTACCATTATGTTCGCTTCCCGGGTCCTCCCTGCGTGGAGTTTGCATGTTCTCCCCGTGTCTGTGTGGGTTTTCTCCGGGCGCTCCGGTTTCCACCCACAGTCCAAAGACATGCTTGTTAGGTGGATTGGTGATTCTAAATTGGCCCTAGTGTATGCTTGGTGTGTGTGTGGGTGTGTTTGTGTGTGTCCTGTGGTGGGTTGGCACCCTGCCCGGGATTGGTTCCTGCCTTGTGCCCTATGTTGGCTGGGATTGGCTCCAGCAGACCCCCGTGACCCTGTGTTCGGATTCAGCGGGTTGGAAAATGGATGGATGGATGGATAGATTACCATTATTGTTGACATATGGCACATTCAGCCTATGTTTTAGGATGGAAAATAAACATGAAGGATTTGCATAAGAAAAGTAAAATTTATGTTTTGAGAAAGAAGCGATAATGTAGAATAAATGAAAAAGATTTAAAAAATTATCTGCACATTCCCACATACCATTAGGGTGCTCTGAAAATGAAATATAAAATGATTTTTTGGAATTGAGGGGCCTGCTGTTCAAACCCTGATACAGTTACTTTTCTATTTATTGCTTTTTCAGAAAGCCTATATAGTTCTCTGAATAAGGAAAAAAATCAAAAGTCTGTGTTGGTTACAAATATGTGTTTCTGAGGCCTAAACATAGCTAAGCCAAAAACTCTAATTAAATTTTGGTCAATTTCAACGGGCTACTTTGACCATGCAGAGACATCTGGAACAAATGTTTTAATGTTGTCACATACTATAACAATTAATGTACCAGCATACAAAGTCTAAGCCTGCTTGGTGGTTTATTTCTTGGTCTATGGACTTTGATGAAAAAACGTGGCAATCGACAGACGCCAGTAAAATTGCTGTATCTTGAAAAGTTTTGATCTTACATGAAATAAATTCTACAGGGTGCCGCCTTACTAATATGGGTAGTGAAATTTTTGAGACTGAAGTGTGTGGGCCATTGGTTGATTTGACATGGAATGATCCTGCTATTTTTTGTTAATATGTGTTTTTCCACTTACTTTCTAGTGCTAATGGCGTAGCACATACATCAGTGCATGTGGTTCCCGTGTCATTTTGCATTGAAGAAGTCCTTCCTTTTGTTTACTGTGACAACTTTTATTAAGCTATGGGAAACTCTCCACCCTATTTTTGTTTTGTCCCTAGTCAACAACATCCTAAAAGATCATTGGTGTGGTTTTGGTTTCTAGTGTTTGGGACGTAAAACGTTCTACTGAGTATGAGCTTGGCTTAAAGAAGGAGCAGAACTGTTCAATAAGAAGCAAAACTTTTCATGTAGCATTTAAAAGTTGCATGTAATGCTCAACCTGGTACATAAAACTGGGCTACCAGAAAACATACTTGGACTACCAGGTTTGCAAAGCTGGTAGCCCAGCAGACTACCATGTGGATTTACAATATGCCCACCCTAACATTCATTTGGTTAATATAAAGAGTGTAACATCCAAGTGGAATTGAGTCAAACAGGAATTAAAGTGTTAACTTCTCTACTGTGTATTTTTCTCCTTTGATAATAAAACATGACTTACCTTGCCAATTATGTAAATAATGTTATTGTCTAATCTTAATTCATGTATGCCTTCCCTATATTTCCATGTCCTCCTTTGAAACCAGTGGGTCTTGTCCAGTTATCTCCTCCTGTTCTGTTGATAGTATTTCTCGGTATTGGTTATTCCTGTGGGGACAGTGTGAGGCACAGCAAGGAGTGGATTCCATTGAAATTTTCTGCAACTATGTGCCACCCTTCACAGATTTCAACACAACACATTTGAAGTTGACTAATAAGAAGACTTGAGGTGCAGGGGCGTCATGTATAACACCGTGCGTAGAACTCACACTATAACATGGCGTAAGCACAAAAGCGGGAATGTGTGTATGCACAGAAAAATCCAAATGCAGGAATCTGTACGTATGCAAACTTCCATGTTCTTCTGCTACATTAATTCCGATCAACGTGAAAAGTAACGCACGTGCACGCGCCTGCTGTCCCACCCCAACTCCTCCCAGAATTATGCCTCTTTGAATATGCAAATCAATATAAATAGCCCTTAAGCTCAGCCTTCTGTGAAAAGACAATGGTAAAAGCATGGGGGAAAATATAAGAATTTCAGCGAATACCAAGTTTAGGCAAGGAAAAACGTACTATTTGTTGGTTTAAACAGTGGTATAAACAAGAAAAGGAAGTTGATCGAGTGACATAGCATGTTGGCGAAACTTGAAAGCTCAAGTTCACAAAGTCACACAGTGCCCGAAATAAAAAAGAAGTTGTCAGATATCAAAGTCGCCGTGAAAAGCCGAGTCGTAGCCCACCATCTGAGTTTCATATCAAAGCTTATTAGGGTACAGAGAATAAAAAATAGGCATACAGTGGGGAAAAAAGCACGAAATGTCAACTTTAATCTTGAAATTTCCACTTTGATCACGTAGTTTATTTTGTCATTAAAGTAGAACATCACAAACTTCATCTTAAAATCATTTAATTTACTAGTTTCTCAAATCCCTTCATAACTAAAGTAGCACATTAAATGCTTTGTTTTGTATTTGATCTTCTATGTGCTTTATGTGTGTGAATCATTACGTGCTTACCGGCTTTCTTTTCCTCCAACAGGACACAAAATCCATTATTCGTAATATTACAACTGTTTGAATAATTACAGTACTGCGATGTATACTTGATATAATTTTCATGATGATAGGAGTTAAAGCATGTTATTAAACATGGGAACACGGTGCCGCAGTGATTGTGCACGACCTTCGATGAAATAATTTATTGTAACAGTACTGTCTCTTTCAAACGTACTAACCCCCAATTCCTGTCCTTCCTTTTCTTTCTCCAAATACCCAATTGCCACACAGTCAGCTCTGTAATAGACGTTAAACCATCTGTAAGCTTATAACGCCGATTCTTCAAAACTTTTAAGGAACGTTGAAATATCTTCGTAGTACATGTTTAATTATTCTATCCTTCATGCCAGTCCCAGTGAAGCACACAGTGCGAGGCAGGAACAATCCGTGAACGGAGCGCCAGATCCTTGCTACCGTAGCGACACCATGTCCTTTAATTATTAACAATATAGATTATTTAAATGAAGTTAAAGTTTTATCTGTATAATATAATAAACATATTTGCTGCATTTCATCTTAAAATATGTGCTTTATAAAGTGGCTCAGGTTGTGCAGTATTATAACTGTAGTGCAAGTTTATGGTGAGGTAATTGTACTTATAAGTACAAACGGTTCTACAAGGAGCACTTGATGAACTGATTGAGTGCATTTAGAGCTCTTGGGATGAAACTCTTTCTGAACCGCGAGGTCCGTACAGGAAAGGTTTTGAAGCGTTTG
Organism: Erpetoichthys calabaricus; assembly: GCF_900747795.2. NCBI lineage: Eukaryota > Metazoa > Chordata > Cladistia > Polypteriformes > Polypteridae > Erpetoichthys > Erpetoichthys calabaricus. Next base: position 137,129,128 of record NC_041400.2, on the reverse strand, counting down.
CCGTGTGAGAAGCAGTTCAAATAGGAAGCATGGCTGAGGTAGTGTGTGCTTGATGCCGTATACCGATAATTCTCTTTTCAATCAGCTGCTCCAAGTAGTGCAGTGAGAGTAATATGGAAAAAGATGATCCAGCATTTCCCCAGCATTAATTATTGTAATTTTGGGTTCTTTGCACCAGAAGGTAAAAACAAGAATACAGTACTACATTCAAAAAGTTGTCCAGTACCAATGACTGTTCTGTGCTAAATACAGTATAACTAGTCTAAGGTAAATAAAGTTTGGTAATATTCTATGTACTTTGCAATTACTTTTTATTTTTTCGATTTTCTTACCTGTGGGTATCTCAACTAATAAATACTTAAATATAACAAATAGTTAAATTTTAAAATATATATTCAAAGTTTGGTACACATTTGTTGGTTGTGGTATATTTTAAGTAAATATATCTTCAAAATGTTGAAATGAAAAGCATTTTGTACTAGACTGCAACATGCAAATTCCATGCAGGTAGCAACTTGGTTGTGATTCTAATTTAAGTTTGTGGCACTTTGAATTCATTGTGCTATTCCCTGGTCTGTCTTGCCATCTAAGTTATTCTTATGCTCAAACATAGTACTACATGTAATGACTTAAAAGCTGGAATACAGCTGAACATTCAAATTGTGTTTCGCAGTTTGTTTCCTGGAAATGTCTTGTATGCACCAGAAGTCTATTCACTGTAAAAGTCATTAGACTCTGTAAGATCGATTCATGGACCTGCTGAAAAGAGTAAATTGACTGCAGTGAATTAGGAGTTTGAAAGGATCTGTTATATTTTTGACTGCACCACTGCTGAGTCCAATTAAGCATAAAGCTTATGTCTACTGAGCTGTAACACCTGAATGTGAATGTTTCAACCTTTCTCATGCCTGGCTTAAAAATCCATGACACTAAAGATTCTTCACAGCAGCCTTTGTCTTCAGTGGATGGCAAGTGATGATGAACATAAAACTCAGTCTCTTTTATCACCTTGTTCAAACTGACAATGCTGTCTTTGTCTACTGCATCTAATGAATGTTTTTAAGGCATATTTAAGCAAAGATTTATTGTTTTTTCTATAAATTAAAGTTGGTTTGAATTATGCTTAAATGGATTTGATTACTAATACTTTCAGATATTTTTCGTTCTCATGTTTAATGTTTTTTTTAAAGGCAACTATCAGGGGTCCTCAGAAGTATCTGAACGATGGTATAAATTAAATTTTGGAACAAAACATATCCAGTGATCTTCTCCTGTGTGCATGGAGCATCTGTGCAAAATTTGGTGGAGATTTGCATATCGGACAAACACAGACACAGGAGTACATGGGTTGTGCATGGGGTGAGGACACTAAATTTTGGAATGAGATATAGCCCACAATATTCCCCATGTACAAATAAGGAATATGGGCACATTTCTAGGTTCAGAGGTTTTTAAAGGATTTAGAGGATTTTGGTGAGTTACTTAATAATGTAATAAGCTACAGTATATCTGTAATTGTAAGTACACTTAACAAATTCTGTTCTAGCAACCTTAGTACAGATGCATTTGTATGATCAAGATGCTGGCAGGTCAACTATTTAATGATGAGGGTGATTTTAAATGACCATTGGTTTTACTAAATGCACATTGACCTTAGGCAGGGAATTCAAAAGAGCGTTCGGGTGAATGCAAATGGCACAATGATCCTGGGAAGGTGTGTGATAAGATATTGATTAAGAACAGCCAAATCCGACAAAATTTAAATTTCTTTCAGCAATATAGATTATCTGTAAAGCCTTAGTTTCATTGGTTATTGCATCTTTATTTTTGACTACAAGTTGTTGTATTGTGTTATCAGGTCACCTGTGACATGGACAGATACCAGCTAACCTCTTATGTTCTTTTCAACGTGAGAGTAAGGAAGAAATGGAAAAACAAACTATACAACTGTTACCTGAAATCTCTTACGTGTTTCAATGTCTGCATTGTATGCCATGTATTTAACCCTAGGGGCCTCTATAGTATGGCACAATGATGGCAGCTGTTTTGTTTTTTCACTTCTTTACTTCAAGCAAGTCCACCAATAGATAACTTTACAAAGCATCCTTTGCACCCTTAAGAGACCACTGCTAGACGAGGAATAAACAATGATAGCTCTTGGCTTGCTAGTAATCAATCAAATGGCGATCAACTTCAAGCCTTTAGTTAAAAATCATATTTATTTCCATATTTTTCTAATGGCAGAAAATATAAGCTATGCAAATAATTACATAACCTGGGCAAGTTCATTGAGTTTTCATTCAATTGCAGATGATATTTCCCAGATTGTACAGTTCCTTAGTTACAGATTATATATTCTTAACTGAAAAATGAAAGGAATTCATACTTGAGACAGAGCTCCTTGGAAAGCGTCCAACAGCTAAGCAGGTAGCAAGGCCCATTTAAATTTGGTAAAAGATAAGGCACAACACAGATGAAGTCTCTGTGCACCAACTGGTGATGCCCTATATTGTGGAATAAATTTGCACTGGAAGAATATGCAGGAAAATATTATCATCTTTCCTTATGTGAATCTGTGAACAAAACTGGCTTCTTCAGGTATTTTTGACCATTATATGTGTTCTTCCCAAGAAGGAGAGGTGCTTGGTGCAGAAGTGGCAGTGTCTTCAGTTGTCCTTGACTTTTGGATCCTTTGGTCAGCTGAAAATAGAGGAGAATGTGTGAATGATAGCACCCACTAACATCCCGGGGTGGTATTACATGCAGTGTACAAACCCAGAGAATGCCCCCTACTCATATGTCTATGACAGTGTCCATATTTAGAAGTTATCTGATCTTTTCACAAAAGGGTCAGAAAGCAGCTATTAGCAACAATGCACCAACTGAAGTAAAACTAAACTGAGAGAACCATTTTTGAAAAAAGTCTAATAAAAAGGTAGCCATTCACTCTTCACCCACACATCCAAATTAGGGTAAAAAATTGGCTTTCTTTCCAGTAGCAGAGTAGACAGTTATTACACAAACTCAAGATCAATTCCCTTGGGAGTTGAAAGCTGCTTGAAACTGCAAGCGGACTTGCTGTACAAATAATTCTAAGGTCCTGTTCAACTTTCTAACTATTTAAAGCACTCTCACACTCTTTTTATGATACTCAAAAGTTCAAGTTCAGAAAGTTGCACAGTGCCCAAAATAAAAGAGAAGTGGTCACATATCTGTGGTATAGTGTGTCAGTAGCTCAGAAAGTGGCCGTTTTAAATAAATAAATAATTGGGCATGCTTGTGGTGGGGAGTGGAGCAGGTGAGAGCGATCTGCTGTGAAGATGGTTCATCTCTAGGTTGGTGCATGAGCCTTCCGTGCATTGCCATGCTGGGTCATGTAGGGGTGGTCTGATTGATTCATTATTTGCACCTGCAACTGCTGCCCAGCATATAAAATGGGCATGAAAGGGATCTGGAGAAAAAAAACACAGACATCAGAGTGGAGGTTAAAAGAAGTGACAAAGGCAGAAAGACATCAGGGAGAGCGAGTGCCGATGCAGGAATGAGTGAGCTGAGGAGAGCAGTCTAGAGAGAAAGAGTAGGCAGGCTGCAGGGAGGAGAAATTACTGGAAATTACTCATTGCTCAAGTTATGAACACGAGAACCAAAGTTTAGCATTCATTATCTACTTTCTTTCTCTGCCTAATGCAAATATAAGGATTGAAATTTGGTAAAGGTTCCAGAGATTTGAAAATATAATACAAAGAAAAATAAATTGATTCACTACCTATGTTTCTAAGATGATGACTGTTCCAAACTACAGTATTATCATGAGAACCAAAGTTTAAGGTACATTGTCTGCTTTGGAGAGCTGTTGTCCAGGACCCAGTAGACATATAGATTTGCTCTACAGTTTAGATTTTATCTTTGGTAAAAGTACCAGTGTTGATGAACCAGGATTAAGAAAAGCAAACAGGGACAGCTCTAGCAATGCTTTCTAAAGGGAAAATTGTGTGAGAAGAGTCCTAAGTAGGTTCATACTGTAACTGAGAGATATTTATTATATATCTATTTTTTTGGTAGACCCTCTTACACCCTGAGTAGCCTGGTACCAGACAAGTGATCATTTAAAAATCTTTTGGTACATCATACAGGTGAACAATGCCACACTCGTTTGCATGTGACTTCACACTTCTAGTAATCAAATTGTTACAATATTTACAGCTGACTTTTTAATCTGGTCTGAAATCATACAAGTGGTGTTTCATAAATTGTCCCAACAAAACAGAAAAAAATCGTAGTAATTATTCTGTATAAGGAATGCCCAAGTGTTATGCGTCAATCAAAAAGACCCAACCAATAGATTTCAACAAATGCAATGAACCCTCCCACCGACTGAGCAAACGTGATTTATAGGATGAACAGCACAAACAGTGTTATATCGCTGTTCTGATTTTTCGTGTTCTATTACATATTACTTCATAAAACAACAGCAAATATCTGTAAGTGACACATCAGTACTTACACTAGATTCCCCAGAACAACAAAACAAGTCCAAGCACATACTTGTACAATGTATCAATCATGAGAAATCCCCAAATAAGAGGAGTTGTGAGGCAACCATTGGCAATTACTACCTCACATTTCCGGGTCATTAGCTCTGACCTAATGACATCTTAAACGATATGTAGATGTTCATATATGGAAATAATGAGACACGGCTGAGGGTGTTCATAATGAAAAAATACACTATCTGAAGCAGGAGCAAACAATGCAAATAGTGTCATTTAAATGTGTATGTGGGAGGAGGTATTAGAGTGTATTAGGGGATGGGGGTTTAGAGTTTTATATAATTCACTGTTTTATGTGCAATAAAATTGTTCTGAACCTTGATCCCGGTTTGGAGATGTTTTGGATTGGTGAGAGGGACCCATAGTGCCAAATGCTGTAACTATTTATTTCATTGTATTATCAACATGAAACTTTAGACAGGTACACGCCTGGGAATACACCAGAGGTGATAAAACCGCCCTGGCATTATTGAACGTGAGATATACTGTATCAGAAAACAAACATTTGAAAATATTACTGTGAACGCCTATTTTTTCCTAGTTTAGAAGTGGTTTCTAAGTAAAGGAATGTTTAAATTTGACACAGACACAGATTCACTCATCTTTGAGAAGTTATCCATCAGGTTTTAGTGAAAAATCGACAGTCCTGCCTTTATTTTTTGAATAATAAGGCTTTATTTTGGGGTAAAGGGTGGAGACTGCTGAAAAATGCCCTCAGGGTATAAATAAAAAAAAATACTCTTTATGCTGTGTCACATCAAGTAGCCATAATTTAGCACTTGGGCACCTTGTGTGAAATGTACATGTTCATCCTTTCTTTGAGTAGTATTACAACAATGTCTATCTTACCAAACACCGTTAAATAATATTTTTTTACACAAACTTGAATAATCAATTTATATTGTTAAGAGAGACTCAGTGGGATACGCTCATGCTGTATTTTGGTGAGCCATATTTAAAACGTCTGTTTTTAGTTATTTGTACCAAATGTTATTTGCAGAAAGTTAATATTCCTGAAAGAAGCAAGTCTTCCTTCTGCTTTAATTTCCTTAAGTAGCATTTAATTGGCAATTGCCAAACGATTATGCTGCAATAAATCTAATATGGGCAACATTTGGAAATGGCTATAGGTGGAAATGAAACATTATAAGCATAAACTCATTTTGAAATGTATCTTGCATGTGAATAACTTCATTACAAAGGCCTAGCAAGTATACCAGGCATGCTGGAAAATAATTGAGGCTCATCAAAGTCTGCTGTCCATATTCTGCACATTGCTTACTAGTACCTAATTATATGCAGAAGCTGAACAACCTTTTCTGCTTTTACAGGGTACAGAATATTCCCAAATTGTTGTACAAGCAGGGGGCTTTTTATACATTTAAATAAGGCTGGCTCAGATCTGGGGCACTTTGCAGCATGATTCCTTTAAATGTCAGCTAGTCCTCTTTTCCTTAGACAGAATCACTGTAAGTGTGCAAAGCATAAGTACTGCCATTTAAAACTGTCCTTCTGTGTTTAATCAGAAAGAAAATAGTGAAAGGCTAATGTTTTGAGATTTTAATGGAATGAAGATAATTATTTTTGTGCCCTGCTACTTTCCCAATGGATCTTCCTTCCTGTTGTGAAGAGTCAGCAAGGCTGCTTCATTTCAATTAATCTTCATTGTACCTAACAAGCAGAAAATAGTACCAAGTTCTCTGGGGCACATTAACACCTTACCAGTAAACAGTTTTTTTTAATCAGTTTTTGTTTTATTTGTACCATATACGGCTCATCTGTTATATAGTATCAAATATTTTCAGAAAGTATTTAATTAATGTGTACAATAAAATGCTACATTGTGGGAATATATTAGTTAAAATGGGTACAGGAATTCAATCTCTTTGTTTAGTTAATTCACGTAAGGTAAAAAATCACTTGAGATCTTGCAGTCAAGCCTAAAACTACAAGATTACAAATGCAAATTCCACCATCACCTTACCGTACTTAATCAACTTATACGTTTTTCACACAGCACTCCAGTTGTCTCTTTTTACTCGAGGTGGCAGAGCTCCAGCCCAGATGGAAAGAAGAAGGAATGCACCTCATTTGCTTCCTTGTGTACCAGCATAATTATAAACATTGCATGAGATCTGTAAGAAAGTATGCAGAATGTTTCTTCATTGATAGAGAATAGCCTTCTCATATTGTGGAAAAGGCCCTCAGTCAAGCCAGGAGTAGACCCTGTTACTTACCCTCTAATGGAAACTCCAATAATGAAATCCACATCCCACTGTCCTAACACTCTATCTCTCCTTCAGCTCTTCAAACAAAACATCCCAACAGGCTGATTCTTCCACAGGAACTTTTTTTCGTAACACTCCCTAGATCTCCTTCTGCAGACCACTTGAACTTCACAGAATTCTTGTCCACAGCTCACTTCACAGAGAAGAGACACATTCTACCCCTGTAATAGTAGCCAATGTGTCACTTACAAATATGTCAGTAACAATACCCTTCTGGTCCCTCTGGTAAATTCCATATTAAACAACAAGCCTTTTTCCAATCCATCCATCCATCCATTTTCCAACCCGCTGAATCCGAACACAGGGTCACGGGGGTCTGCTGGAGCCAATCCCAGCCAGCACAGGGCACAAGGCAGGAACCAATCCCAGGCAGGGTGCCAACTCACCGCAGGACACACACAAACACACCAAGCACACACTAGGGCCAATTTACAATCGCCAATCCACCTAACCTGCATGTCTTTGGACTGTGGGAGGAAACCGGAGCGCCCGGAGGAAACCCATGCAGACATGGGGAGAACATGCAAACTCCATGCAGGGAGGACCCGGGAAGTGAACCCGGGTCTCCTAACTGCGAGGCAGCAGCGCTACCACTGCGCCACCGTGCCGCCCCTTTTTCCAATCTAAAAATCTAATTTACTGAATTTCTTGCAGGAAGTGTCCAGTCGTCTGCACAAATGAAACAGAAAGATGCCTAGCAGGCTGTTGCAGGGAACATGTTCGACCTGTTTAAATCAAAGTTCTTACAATTGCAGAACACTTCACATCACTTGATCAAAGCCACACTGATCTCTGTGTTTGTGTTCTTACACAAGGCTTCAAAGACACTTACAAAGAAAAAACAGAAAAATTTAAGCTCATTCTCAGCCTGGGATCAAACATTTCTCCAGTTCTTAAAGAGAAACTAACTTTTTAATCTCTCCCTTCATCTTCTTGGTAGTTATCAAGAGCGGAACTTTAGTCAAGAAAAATTGTATTTTGAAAGTCAAAAATAATATATGTGATAGTCCAAGGGAATCATCACATTTTTAGGATAATTTTTGGTCTTGTATTTATTAATTTACTAGCTATTGTGCAGTTCTTCGTGGTTGTGTTAAGTTGAATTAATAGAACAAATTGTTCCTGTGGCAAGAATTAGAGGGCAATGAGATATAATTAGTACTGTTCAAGCTATGCTATGCCCAATGTTGCTATCACTGATGCCTCATTCAAATAAGTGCAGTTACACAGAAAGGCAGCACAGTTTCACTGTCTCTATTTCCCTGGTTGCAGCTTTCATTTAGCTGTACTTCTAACACTCCCCCACAGCCTGCGAGGTGTAACATATTTTGGGGGCTTGCCTGGGATCAGTGCTACTTATTGGGCAGATTAATTCCATGTCAATGAATCAAGAGAAGACAGTGTAAAGGTAACAGTGTATTGTATTATTGGCCACATGTGCTGTGAAGTCTTGCTTTCACTTGAGAATGGTGGTATGACTTTTTTGTTAATGTTGAAAGAAAGAATTGATGAGTTAACACAGAGACATGAATTAGGGCCAGTGTCTTCTACTGTTGAAATGTCAGTACAGCCCCCAGTAACCACATCCCACACAATCAGGGATGATAACAACACACTGATGACTGATGACAATCACTTTGAAGTATGACCTCGCAGTCCAACGAACATATACATCAATTTCAAAACTACTATACCAACAAGTAAAGGCATACATCCAGGATTTGTTGGCTAAAAGGTGGGTTGTCAAATCCAAGTCACCTTATGCTGCCCCAGTTGTGTGTGTACATAAAAAAGACAACACACTTAGATTGTGTATCAATTAAAGATTGTTGAATCAAAAAACAGTACCAGATAGATATTCCCTCCCCCACATTCAGGATCTTATTAACAACTTGGGGGGCTACCAGTGGTTCTCCATTTAAGACTAGGGAAAGGCCTACCATCAGGGGTTTATGGCTGAGGGAACAAGGCATCTAACAGTTTTTATCACTATATGGGGACTTTATGAGTGGGGGTGGATCCCTTTTGGGCTGGCTAATGCGTCCGCTGCATTTCAGCGAAGCATGGAGGGCATGTTTGCTTCACTGCATGATGAACAAGGTATCCCCTATTTAGACAACATCTTCTGTTATGGCAAGACATTCATAGACCACTTAGAGGGGTTTCAGAAAGTCTTGAAAGCTCTCCATGAGCATGGATTGAAACTGAAGCCAACCAAATGCAAACTTTGGAACAGAGAAGTCAGATATGTGAGAAGGTTAATCTCTGGAGGGGATGTTCATATTGACTGCAAAGATCTGGATATTTGCTCTGTAAGGGAAGAAGCCTACCACAGTTGGCAAGGTTCATAGACTCTTGGGATTTCTTAGCTATTGTCAAGTTTTCATTCAAGACTTTTCAAGGCTCGCTAAACCAATTTACAAGCTCCTTCAGGTTAAAGGATCAGAAGCTGAAATTGGACAAGAAAAATCAGGGAAGACTAAATAGAAGGAGCACAACTTTCCTCCAGAACTATAGTTAACTGGACAAGCATCAGAACATCCTGGAGAGGCTAATCAATGCCCACGCCAGCCCATCAACACTGGCCTATCCAAACTTTGAGCCCCTCTTTGCACTCCACACTGATGCCTCTGAACAAGGACTCGGTGCAGTGTTATATCAGCATCAGGATGAGAGACTCAAGGTCATTGTTTGTGGCTCTCAGACCTTGACACCAGCTGAGAGAAACTATAAACTTAATTAAGGAAAACTGGAATTCCTGGCTGCCAAGTGGGTAGTCTGCAAGTTCTGTGACAATTTATTTTAAGCACTCCATTTTACTACATACACGGATAACAATCCACTAACCTACATTATGACTACTGCAAAGCTAAATGCAGTAGGTCACAAATGGGTTGGAGAGCTGGCGACATAATTACAGATTCTTCTTTCGTTAACAACCAAGGGGCAATTAATTTGGATGCGGTCGTGTTGTCTCATTGGTCTCTTGATACTGAGAAATATGTGGTTGATTGTACAGAAGACCTACCAGAGGATGTGGTCCGTGCTGCATGGGAAGGGAATCTGGCTGCCCAGAAGAAGGATGTTGCCTTGGTGGGGCATTCAACTTTATTTTGGAAACTACAGAGCATAATAAAATATAATGTCTACCAGCAATTAGCCATTGAGAAATACAGGGAGCACAGAGAAATGATCCAGCCATTGGTGAAGTGATCAAATTGAAGGAAAGAGACCACATATTGACAGATCAGGCTACACAAGAAGCCAGTGGGCTAACAAAGAGGCTTATGTATGAGCAGTGACACATCCTCAAGATGCGTTGTTCTACCGTAAGACAAATCAAAGACACCAGCTTGCCCTCCCCAATCAAGTACATATATAGTAGGTGGTTCTCGAGCACCTCTGTGATGATATATATATATATATATATGTTACTAGGCTGTGTCCCTGTATTAAAGAAGAAGAAGTAGGACCATATCAGAGCACCAATGGTTTTGATAACCTCAAGCTCCCTGTCTGATGTTATATCCATATATGCATGGGAGCCAAGACTAGGTGGGTATGAATACATACTGGTCTTGGAGGATCATTTCATAAGATTCGGATAGGCATATCCTACAAAAGACAAATCTGGGAAGAGTGCAGCTGAGAGAACATTTAATGATTCATATATGCAAGATTCAGTTACCCTTCTAAGCTTCACCATGACCAGGGACGAGAATTCGAGAATCAGACATTTCAGTGATTGGCAGGTGTGGGTAATTTTTTCAATTGTTTGCTGGCGTCTTGCTGAACAGAAAATGCTGCCATCAGGTGTGCAGTTGGTGTGTTCTGTCCACCCCATATCACCCCCAGACAAATTCTGCAAAATGATTAGGTGCTACTTATACACAATTTAAATAATTATCAAGACTGAGTACCAGTGAAGGCAGCTTCCACTCCCTAAGAACCTATTTGCTGAGATGTTTATGATCAAAACATTTTATTATATTGAAGTTGAAACTGAAATAACCAAGGGTACTGCAGATTTTCTTAATGTCCCTGCCTTATGCTCCAATATGAGTCCCAAAGTGAGGACAATATAACCAAAACTAACCCTACCTCTGTTGTGTTTTTACACTTAAACCAACAGTATAATAGAAAGTTAATAAAGACAGACACAAATACAGCAATTACCAAACTTCCACCATTTTATGTATAAAACAAGTTCCGGCTGTAACGTGCACCTTAATACCAGGGTGCAGGCACATCACACATTCAATGCAATTATTTGAAACATTAAATAGACCTTATATTTAGTATTAAATTCTTACATATACATAACATTTCCTCCCACCCAGCTTGGATGTGTAACAGTATTTGTTTTTAACATATCATATCAACAAAACACTTGGCATGGATATAAAACATGAATATAAAGACAGCTAAAGCATACTATATAAAAGTGCACCATTTATTACGGTGTACTGAAACATTTATATATGGCGAAATGCAGCTTACCAAAGCTAACAGACTCTTAAGTACTTAGTACATTAATATCGACGACAAGTTCAACCTTTCAGGAGGTTTACGAATCCTCTCAGGATAGCGTCTTTCTTGTGTAGGTGGAGCAGACATTTGAGATGAGGTTGATTCAGCAGATTCTTGAGGCTGAGATTCACCAGCAGCAAGGGATGAATCAGGTGTCAAGAAGGTAAACTCATTTGAGTTCTGAGGAATGATCAGCTCCTCAGCCTTGTCTTGTGATGTGTCTTCCTGAGCTTGTGCATCTAGAAGCTGGTCGATATGTCTGCGCCAGACTGTATCATGCCCCACCTGCACTGTGTATGTCAGTGGACCAGTCTTTGACACAATCGTACCAGGTTGCCATTTCTGATTTGAGTGTCGGTAGTCTCTAGCAAGCACTTTATGTCCAACCTCAAATATTCTAAGCTTATGTTGTTTTTAGTCTTGGAAGCACTGCTTCTTTTGCACATGTATACACAAATCAGGTTTCAGCAGATCTCAAGCTTCTTCCCAGGAAAAGCATTGCTGGAGTCTGACCTGTGGTTGAGTGAGCTGTGTTTCGATAGGCTAGAAGGAAGCTTGCAATTTTCATATGTAGCGACTCTTTTTCCTTTTCCATGGCTTTCATAGATAGTTTGAAGGACTGAATAAAACATTCAGCTAGACCATTTGTTGCAGGATGGTAAGGAACAGAGGTGATGTGCTTAATGCCATTCTTTTTTACAAATGCCTGGAACTCAGCAGATGTAAACTGAGTTCCATTGTCACTGACTAGTTGTTCTGGAAGTCCTGTACATGCAAATAAGGTGTGGAGTATATCTACCGTTTTAGATGATGTTGCCTTTTTTACTGCAAAAATTTCAGGCCATTTTGAATGTGCATCAACCACAATGAGAAACATTCGATCATGTAAAGTCCTGCATAGTCAATGTGAAGTCTTTCCCAGACAGAGCTTGGCCATTCCCAGGTATGAAGGGGAGCACTTTGGGGCTGTCGCCGAGTCTGTTGGCATCCTGTGCATGACTTGGCCAGATTCTCTATTTGAAGGTCAATTCCAGGCCACCATATGTAGCTTTGGGCTAAGCTTTTCATCTTTACAACACCTAAATGACCTTCATGAAGTGCCTCAAGTATTTTTGTATGAAGTTTGGGTGGTACAATCACTCTTGTGCCCCACATAATGCATCCTTGACAAACTGATAACTGCTCACGTCGATTTGAGTACTCAGGGAGATCAGCATCACTTCTAGAAGGCCAACCTTTTATTATCAAGACAAATAATTTGGCCATAGTGGGATCTCGACTTGTCTCTTTCTGAATTTGAGCACTTGTAATGGGTAAGGGCTCCAGTTGTGTTAGATGGAAAATTTCAGCTGGATCGGAAAGGTTTTGAGTTCCCTTAAACTCGCAAGGTAGACGGGAAAGTCCATCTGCATTTGCATGTTGTTTTGTGCCTCTGAATTCAATTTGGTAGTCATGGTCGCCTAAAAACAAAGACCATCGTTGTAAGCGTGCTGCAGCCATGGTTGGAACACACTTATGAGGATTGAAAATAGCAATTAAGGGCTGATGATCAGTAACTAATGTGAAATGTTTACCATATAGGTATTGATTAAATTTCTTTACCGTCCACACTAGGCTTAGACCTTCCCTGTCTATCTGTGCATAATTCTTTTCAGCAGGACTTAGAGACCTTGATGCAAAAGCAATTGGTCGTTCTGTGCCATCAAGCATCTTATGAGAAAGAACAGCACCAATGCCATAAGGTGATGCATCGCAAGCCAGGCGCAATGGCAACTTTGGATTAAAATGTGTCAGCACTTCATCAGATGTAATCAGCTGTTTGGCAGTATTAAACACTTGTTCACAATCTTGTGACCATTCCCATTTGCTTCCTTTTTGTAGCAAACAGTTTAGTGGATGCAACACTGTTGAAAGATTTGGCAAAAATCGATGGTAGTAATTTACAAGGTCCAGGAAAGAACGTAACTGGGTCACATTTTCAGGCTGAGGTGCCTTCAGGACAGCATCAATCTTGTCTGGGGATTTATGGAGGCCATTCTTATCAATAATATGTCCACAGTATTCTAAGGAGTCCCTAAAGAATTGGCATTTACTTTTATTTGCTTTCAGTCCAAATTCTGACAGCCTAGTAAGGACTGCTTCAAGGTTCGTCAGATGTGCACTATTATCTGTACCAGTTACAGTTATGTCATCTAAGTAACACTGAGTACCAGGGATGCCCTGTAGCACCTGATCCATTGCTCTCTGCCACATAGCAGGAGCAGACGAAACTCCAAAAACCAGTCTGTTATAACGGAAGAGTCCCTTGTGAGTATTAATAGTGAGGTACTTTTTAGATGACTCCTCTAATTCCATCTGTAAATATGCTTGGGACAAATCTATCTTTGAAAAGTACTCGCCACCAGCAAGTGAGGCAAAGATATCCTCTATGCGTGGTAGAGGATATTGGTCGACATATAGTACAGGATTTATTGTGACTTTAAAGTCACCACAGATACGTACAGCACCATTTTTCTTGATCACAGACACGATGGGTGTTGCCCACTCAGACCAATTGACTTTGGAGAGGACACCCTGTCCTTCTAAACGCTTGAGCTCTGCCTCAACCTTAGGGCGAATAGCATATGGTACAGGGCGAGCCTTATGGAACTTTGGCTGTGCATCCTCTTCCACTGCAATGTGTGCCTTGATATGTTTGAGAGTCCCAATTCCCTCTTGGAACACCTGTGCATAGTGAACTAATAGTGAATTCAGCTTTTCTTGCTTAGGAAATATGCTCAGTCCTGAGGTGACCTGCATTTCTTTTATGGATTGCCAGTTAAGCTGGATACTTTTTAGCCATTCACGTCCAAATAAGGGAACACCTCCTCATGGTAGCACATATAAATCCAGCAGATGTCTCTGGCTTTCACACACAACTGTCACCTTAAGCTTACCAATGGGAGCAATCTTTTCACCTGTGTATGTTTTTAGTATTACTGAAGTGCCTTTCAGTTTCACATTTGGAAATTTTTCTTTATAATCTTTTTCTGAAATAATTGACAGGGCTGATCCAGTGTCTAACTCCATTTTTAATGTCACTCCTTCCACTTTGGGTGCCACCCATATTATTCTGCGGTCAGTGTGTTTAATAGAATGGAGCTCTAGACAAAACAGATGTTCAGTTTCAGAGTCACTGGAGTTGGTTTTATCAATTTCATGCACCTTTTTGCTTTTATTACCCCTTTTATGTGACTTCCCTTTATTTTCGTTCATTCTGCACATTTTCTGGATGTGCCCTTTTTTATTACACTGTCTGCACTCTTTATCTTTAAACCAACATTCAGTCGGAACGTGCGATTTTTTTCCACATCTAAAACAGGATGGCATTTTCTCAGCGTGCTTTGCTACAACCTTATTGAGACTGCACTGTGAAGTCACTTTTCTCTTAAATTCTAAGGTGTCTTTTTCCGTCATTTCCATTGAAATCGCTATTTCCTGTGCGCGCTGTAATGTTAAATCTCTTTCTGTGAGGAGCCGTTTCTGTATGCTCTTGTTGTGAAGCCCGCACACGAGTCGATCTCTTAGCGCGTCGGACAAGCCCTCGCCAAAATGACAGTGCTCTGCAAGCCGCCTTAGCTCAGCAATATAGTCCACAATTGACTCGTGTTTCTGCTGGTCCCGTTTATGAAAGCGAAACCGCTTGGCAATAATCATCGGCTTTGGGTTCAAATGTGCTTGCAATACATCCACAATATCTTTAAATGATTTTTCTGCGGGTTTCAACGGTGCCACTAGACTGCGCAACAGATTATAAGTTTTCGGACCCATTACACTTAAAAGCACAGCCACCTTTCTCTCATTCCCGATATCGTTTGCGAGGCAGTACTGCTCAAGTCTCTCAATGTAAGTAGCCCATTCCTCCTTGGTGCTGTCAAAAGCAGCCATTTGTCCTACACATCCATACATCTTGTTTCATATTCTTAAGATTTTCTTTACTCACTTCTGTGTTTTATCCGTGTCTCTTCTGGCAGGCCCAGGGTGCGCTCTTCAGTATGCCACGAAGCTCAAAGAAAACATGGAAATTCACTCAATGCAAAGCGGAGAAGCTCAGTTTTTTTTGAACAGTCAGCATTTGGCAGGTTTATATATTTTTTTCTCGTCGCCAATTCTGTTGTGTTTTTACACTTAAAACCAACAGTATAATAGTAAGTTAATAAAGACAGACACAAATACAGCAATTACCAAACTTCCACCATTTTATGTATAAAACAAGTTCCGGCTGTAACATGCACCTTAATACCAGGGTGCAGGCACATCACACATTCAATGCAATGATTTGAAACATTAAATAGACCTTATATTTAGTATTAAATTCTTACATATACATAACAGCCTCTTTCTACTAAGTCACTTGGGTTACACACAGCTAGCTTACAGTGCTAAAGCATTATGTGTTGTAAAGAACCTTGTGATTGTATTCTCTGAGAAAGGCATGATTGAATGATTGTGATATGTTATTGAATAGTAGTGCAGACTTAGCATTAAATCCACTGCAGAGTGTATGCTAGTTTGCATTTTGTTCTGAGCTCTTCACTTGTGGTGATCAATTTTGTAGCCTTTCCCTCTAACACTTGTTCCAAAAAAATCCTGCAGACTAATATTTACCCAATTATGTTAACGACTTTTGTAAGTTGCTTTGGATAAATGCATCTGTTAAGTAAATACATGTAAAAGTCAATTTACATGACCTGAATTTTTTCTATCCAATTATTATTTCATTTAACATATAAAAACAAAAAGAATGTAGTATATTATATATCTGTTTTTCAGTAGAGGATGGTTGTTGTGCCTGGTGCACACGACTTGGCTCTTTACTGCTGTGCAATGAAAGAACAATATGTACAGTTTGGCCATCCATGTGGAAAGACTGGAATGCTTGTGAATTTTTTACATGATAAATGCATTAGTGTACAGGAAAACCTTAAATAAAAGCCAGAAAACATATTTAAGAGCATTTTCTTTATATATACAATAAGTGTTTTAACAATACAAAAAAACTGAGTAGCTACAACCATATTGCTGGGCAGTTAACATGCAGGGATGTCTCTTTGGCTGTTGTGCACCTGCTTTTTCTCTAATAACTGACAAATTTCTCTTATTTCCTATTAGTGAGAGCATTTTTATTCCACAGCCTTGAGAATTGTGTGCCACTAAGTCATTTAATAAATCAGATTACAAAACATTCTATCTGAATTTAGAAATGGTGCCCTTTAGCTTCTGCTTCTCTGACAAATTCTTATTTCTCTTTAGGCTCATCTGCTGCCACAGGGGATGTAATTTGGAAACATAATATCAGCTTTCTTTGGTTAGTTGATGACAGTCATTTGTACTTATCTATAAAGTTAAATAGTAATTTGTAAGTTATTCTAATACTTGTTTAGTGGATCAGATACAAATGTCATTAAATTTGAAAAATAAATAGAAGTTCTTTGACTCAATAGTAAGAAAATACTGAAAACTTATACCTTGAATACTTGAAGTTTAGTTTGGGCAAGTCACCATGAAATTTAGGTATTATGTTTCACAATGGTTTCATCTTTAGTCATCCAATTCCAATACTCATATTTGCCCTACTGAGAAATATTGCAATGTTAAGGTTGTTTCTTCAGATATAAAAAATCAAGCTGTTCCCAATTAAGGCTGTGCAGCACACACCAGCAAAAAGGTACAAGACCTACAGTACAATTTGCTCCCTTATAGGTAGCTACATTAATTTGAAAAGAAAAAAGCAATGGGAAGAGAATCCAGCAGCATGATGTTCCTTTTTCAAATTAGTTCAAAATCCTGTTGCAAAAGGAACTGTCATGTATGTAGAAAATCATCTTTTCAATTGTTTGCTGGCCTCTTGCTGAACAGAAAATGCCTTTCCACGTGGTATTTAGGGCTGCTGTCCGATGTGCAGTTGGTGTTGGCGTGTTCTTTTTCACCATATAGCCGCTGGATTAGAAAATTGAGTTGTTGTGGTTTCAGTTTGAGCAGATCATAGCCAATAACTTTTCCTGAGCAGCAGGTAGTTGCTGCTTTTAATATAGTATTTTAATCTATATTACTGTCTTTTGTCAGATAATTAAAATGTCAGAGGCTATCACAATGATCTGATGCCAGTGGGATCAGACCAAGCACCAGAATCCTACTGTTTGATTTTTTTATGATGTGAAAGATGTGTGAACTTGCATTACTTAGCAAAAGTATTGTCAGATTTTATTAGTTAAGCTAATTTTTATGTTAGAGAAGTATACATACATATAAGAAAGTTCTGGAATGGATTTTCATGCCAAAAAACGTAAAAGCTGTATGAGTTATTGGCTGTTTATTTACCTTTACCTGTGGATAACACTTTCTTGGAATCTGCTAGTGCGACTGTGTAGGATCACTGAGATCTTTAATAATGCTGTTTCCCTTTCTAAGGCAAAATAGGTTATATATTCCTGAACAGAAAACAGCTGGGTGTTGGTGATATTCTAGGCCACATTCACCACCCTCCTGAGTGCTTTATCTTGAGCCAAAGAGGTGCCATATCAGTATATTAGACAGCCAATGAGGAGGAACTTGAATGAGCACCTGTAGACATTAATTGGAACATTAGAACAATCTAGATGAGAACAGTCCATTCACTCCAACAAAGTTTGCCAGTCCTATCCACTTATTTCTTCCAATAAAAAATCAAGTCGAGTTTTGAAAGTCCCTAAAGTCTTACTGTCTACCACACTACTTGGTAGCTTAATCCAATGCAGATGGGGAGACGTGAAGTTTATGAGATGTCTGAGTAAGTAGAGGCATTGGTGTATCTTCTTGACAATGGCAGAAATGTATTGTGCTTTCTTCAGTTCATCAAGGTCACCCTTTCAACAGCATTCTCTACAATGCAGATGGGAGTATGTTCTACATTCTGTTTGCTGTAGTCTACTGTACTCTTTGCCAAGTCGCTTTGGATAAACGCATCTGCCAAGCAAATAAATGTAGATGTAAAATGACTGTGTCGTTGTTGTTGGTTATCCCAATTGTGTGTAACTATCTAGTTTTAGGTGAACAAACAGAAGGTGGCTCAGCACACTCTGCTGGAGTGCCTGTGTTGAAGGTCAGCACAAAGAATGTGATTCAGAGTATTAGCACCCCTCACATGGCATGGAGTAAATTCTCCTTAAATCTTTTTTATTGACTTCTCAAGCAATATTAAATAAGCCTTCATGTAAATGTTCTTATTCTGTATTTATTTTGTACACCTCATTCAGAGCATTGTTGGCGTTGCTTTGAGAATGAATGTAAAAAAGCAACCAAATTTTAAAAAATCACCAGAGAACTCCCTTGATAGATAATGTGTGTAGTGCTTGATTATTAAATACTCCAGATTATATGAGCAGGGTTTAAGGGTGATATTACCATTCATTTACCGTGAAAACCATGCCACCTCCTCTGCATTTCCTTAACAATTCAGTCTGATCCATACAAAGGCAGAAAATTCATCTGGGTGTATTATCAGTCAGTCACGTTTCCAAAAAACGCTGCACTTTTTGACCTCCAGTCTTGCCTGAACGTTGTTTAGTTTATCATCTATCAGAAACATACTGGCCAAAAAAAGGCTTAGCAGAGGTGGTTGGTCTTACCTGTGTGGCAGTAAATAGATGATGGCATGATATGAATTGATACAAAATAGGATAACTTTACTGAAATACCACTCTGCGTTTTAACTTTTATAATTAACTGAAATGGGTTTTCATTTAACATATACAATGCATTGTGTACTTTACATACTGCACCATACTAATCAAAACAGCACCATTTAATTGACAAAAAGGAGCAAGTATTATGAATGAATGTAATATTCCCTTTCAGTGAGCCAATTTGATAATGAGCAAAAAACTTATTTTCATGAGGTTTACGGACTGGAAAGCCCCCATTTGAAATCAAATCAAAGAGAGAAATGTGTTATCAATTGGTGCAGCAATAATCACTTCAGCTGCCTTGGGAAACTTTCTTCGTATAAGAGTTTTAATCTTCCAGATCAATGTCATCACCAAAAGCATTTCTATATCACCTCCTGGGGATTTATTTCTAAGATGTCTGTTCCCTTGAAATGAATGCAAATGGAGCTTTGATAAGGATGGACACCTTGAAATCATGACAGTTATGTCTCGTTGATCCATCAGTTTGTTGTTTACAATAAATCCTTTCATGGTAAGTACCATTAAAAGGCATTACTTGCATAATAAGCACACTGTTTTTGTTGCCATTATTGCATACAAAAGATAACTGAACGTCTTTTGGATTTTGACACATCACATCTTTAATACACTGCAGCTGAATTGTTATAAGCTTAAAGATGTAATTTTTTAATACGGTAGTCTACTTTTTCCTCTAAATATGTTATTAAGACAAGACAAACAGTGCGTCATAGATATTACTGATGAAAATTACATCTCCCGTAAAAGTTTTAAAATCTGTAAAACTGAATTTTATTAGCTTAATTGCTTCTTTATAAAGTTACAAATATATATTTAGAATTTGATTCTAAAAGAGTGTTAAAAATAATCTTTAAACAGTAAATTCCGAATTGTTTATAATACAGTATAGCATAGCTATTACATACTCTTCTGATCTGTTACAAATCCAAACTGGCCTGTTTTTCTTTGTAGCAACGACAAGTGTGCATGCTAATTATTTTGCACTTGAACTTAAATATCTGATTAATTCAGTTAATTAAAAAATGAATTAAAAATCATAAATTAATCTCATTGTCAGAAACAAAACATAAAAGGACAATCTTCACTGATTGATCACTTTATCAGCTACACTCATTGTAGATTATACCAAGATAGTCTACTGCAGTAGCGTAGCGTGGGTGTCAGCCGCCCGGGGCGGAGGAAAATTCCGCCGCCCCCTTATTTAGGTATGGTTCAAATTTTTACAAGATATTATTATTATTTATTGTGAAATTTTGCCGCCCCCTAAAAGTGCTGCCCGGGGCGGGCCGCCCCTGCTGCCCCCACTACGCTACGCCACTGGTCTACTGTCTTGTCTTTGAACAACCACAACATGCTGGTTCATGGAGTAGCAGAGCAGGTAAATTGGCCAAAGCTGACGGTGTATTCCTGGACTGCCCAAATTAACTGAAGATAGATCTGCACTCCCAATCCCTTATGTTGAAATCTGGAGACTGAGGAGGTTCTGCATTAAGTTAAGAGTCCCGGAGGCATTCCCAGAATGTTTTAGCATTGTGACATTATACACTGAAAAGGTCACAAAAATGTACTTGCAGTAATTGACAAGAATATGCAGAAATCCTGTAGAGTTTTTAATGATGTTTTATTTCCTAATACCTCAACCACCTTGTTTCAACAAAAACATGGCAGTAGTGTCACAGTACAAAGTCTACCAGCTTTGGATGCAATTACTGTGTTTATGACAGTGTCAATCAAGATTGTGGAGGTTAGCATTAGCATATTGTCTAATTTTGCAATTAAGTAACTAA
Organism: Erpetoichthys calabaricus; assembly: GCF_900747795.2. Classification (NCBI taxonomy): domain Eukaryota; kingdom Metazoa; phylum Chordata; class Cladistia; order Polypteriformes; family Polypteridae; genus Erpetoichthys; species Erpetoichthys calabaricus. Next base: position 137,108,249 of record NC_041400.2, on the reverse strand, counting down.
TCTGATATTAGCCAACAGTTAATAGTATTTTCTAAGCAGAGTTTTTTTTGTTTAATTTGTAGTCTGCAGCTGCTTTGTGCAGATGTTTGGCACATTCTCCCTTCTCTCCAGATCCACCCAAGCTACATGATGACAACTATGCTGACCTCAGCTGATGTGATGTCAGTGACTGCCAATTTGTGAGCAGACTATCAATGAGCAACTGTTTTCTTTTGTCCATTCATTGGCTAGGAGTTCAATTGAATAAATAAATAAATAACAGGAGACAAATGTGTTGTTCAATATTATCTGTTTACAACACTGTTTTAGTTTAATGATTTCAGATCTGACTTATTTGGGGTTGGTTTCCTAGACAGAGATTAACACTATTTCTAGGCTAAAATCTGCCATCACCGTCATGGTTTCAAATAGTCCTATGCTTAGCCTAGACCTGAATTAACTGAAATGATTTCCTGAAGGAAGAGCAGAGCTACTCTAAGAATAAATGAAGGCTTAAATTAAATCTCCAATGAGGCAGGTTAAACTTCAGATTAATGCTGTCTGTCAAAAGAGACACATGGATTACCAGGACTATTATGAAGATAAATGAGCACCACCAGCCCAACAAGTATTTATTGATAAGAGCAACCCACTCAATAATCTCCATGTAATCAGTTTTAGAGACTCTGTTTGCATGTATAAGCAAAATGCTTTGGAAATAATTACACTGTTGGAGCCCAGACTGGCATAACTGTCACAAAGAGGAAAGCATATACTCCCTTCTCTCTTAGCGCTGATCACTATAAAGTTTTTTGCATCTGGTACCTTTCAACATGAAACTGGAGATTTATGTGGTGTCAGTGAAGCAATGGTGTGCAAAGTAGTTCATAAGGTCTGTAGGGTCATCTGTGAACTGAAGGGTCATTAAATCAAGTTTTCTGATGATGCAGGTCAAGCTCTCTACAAATTACAATTCTATGAATATTGGATCTTCCCGGGAGTCATCTACTCTATAGATGGAAGCCATATTGCCTTCAGGTGTCCTTCAACACCAGGTGCAGAGGAGTGCAGGAATTGCAAGGACCGGTTCTCTATTAATGTTCAGGGTTGATGTATTCCACATTAACAGTTCTCAAATATTGTTGCTCACAGGAAAGGTGTAACTCATGATGCAAGGATTTTCGTTGACTCTTCTTTGGATGCTCAGCCTGAAAGAAGAGACCTTGGTGGAATTAAACTTATTGATGGTGGGTATGGTAAAAACAACTTCTTGTTTACATCATACCTAAATGCAACCAGACCAGAGCAACAGCCCAAGCCCATATCCATACCAAAGTTCTGGTAGAGTGCATGTTTGGTTTATGGAAAATCGTTCTAGTGCCTAAGGAATACATTGCAGTTTAAGCCAATTAGATGCTGTCTCATCATCACTGAAACACCTGTCATTGACAACTATCTGAGTCAGCATAGCTGCCTAGATCTTTCTATGGAATATGAAGACCAACAAGATGTCACCAGTGTTGAGGACAGTAATGCCAGAGATGCTTTTGCACTACAGCACTTTTCTAACTAAATAGACTGTTGTATTGTATTGACAATTTTGGTATTTTGTTTACTGCTTGTGATCTCTAAGGTTGCAAGGTTTAAGTATTTTTTATTTAGTGACATGTGCAGTGAATAAAAAAAATGTTTTTGTTTGGTTTAATGTGTTGTTGTAATGGTGAATGAGCAAGGCTAGAAGAGTTTTTCAGATGACAGATGTTTAATGGTTGATGTATTGATCATCAAAGCTGCCACTGACATGTGTGGCAAACTCATGTCTGTTCTGCTACATTTCCTTCTCGTTCGTCTTCATGCTCAATTTGTCATTCATGTTCATTTCAGGCTCCTCTTCTAGGTATTTCAGCTTGTGATCATGAAATTCTAAGGCAAGCATTTCATAAATGGTCATTGTTTCCTTTTACTATAAAAACTGGCAGTGTTGAGAACTTCCCCTCTGCAGATGTCTTGTGTTTCTTCCGACTGGTTCACATTACTTCCCTCTAAATGAAAACAGCATAAATAACAATATTGTTTAAAGAAGTTGTCAAATTAGTATGTTATTATATGAGGGAAAGAAAGTAAGTCTTATAGTAGAGGATGTATCATGTTAAAGGATGTCGCTGGCAATGTGAAATATACTGTAGCACCAGTGTTGGGTGCCAGTGGATTCCTTGCTGTTTACATCACTGTGGTGAAATATGTCCAGGGTCCATGACGTGATCATTAGACCAATACAAGTGTTGGATTTTTATGAATAGTATAGCTCAGACTTTATGAGTGTAGGTGTGTGTGGCAGGAAAAACTGTGTGGCTGTGGACTGCTTAATGGGGGAGTCGACTCATTGCTTATTCACATGTGCAATCCACTCCAGGGAAGGGCCAACATTGTAGAGTGGTCGGAGAAACGGCGATTGTGGGCTACAGAGATCATGCAGGTACCAACAAAGTTGGCAAGATGAGTAAGCCTGACTTGGTGTGTGTGTCCCAGTGTATGCCAAAGAAGGCGGTTAAGACGGGAGCCACTTGGTGGATTGCATTTAATGGGGTGTAAGCCTTGCTGAGCAGACTGATTAGTAAACAGGAAAGTCTAGAGCAAGATATGACACTAGGTAATGAAAGGGAAAAGCTGATTCTGAGTGTGATTTTATCTTTGGTTTTATTCATTTATTTATTAAAAATATTTATGGGATTTTTACACCATTAACTTGTTGTTGTGTCCTTACTTGCACTAGTCCATCCTTGGTTATGACTATTGATGTCCTGGGAGACGGAAGATGTCTATTATTGTGTGCACTGGAACATCTCAATTGTTCTTTTGGGTATCTTGCCACCCTTTAAAGCAGGCTTTCTCAAAGTGCAGTCCATTACTAAATAAATATCTGATCTGGTCTCTTCATACTATAAGTGCTGTTTATTTTTTGGGTGTTCATATTGCTGTCATGCACCTGATGGGCTCCAGGTTTCAGGTGGACCGAGTAGGCTGGTGCCCGGGAACTGCTGACCACATGTGATTTCTCGTGCTATGGCCAGACATTGCTGCACTTGTGCCAAATATAGTGAAAGTTGTAAGGAGAATAGTGAAAAAAATATTCAAAATAATGGGAATGCAAGGAACAGTCAAGATAAACATGTGCAAAATAGTGAGGATACAATAAACAGTCAAGACAATAATGTGCTAAATGTAAATGATTATTATCCTGTTTGAGAAAATGATTACTGCGAAAAGCAAAGAATGCTATCTCGAAAGTAACTCTTTCTAATGATGCAATTAAACATTGAAAAACATGCTGTCACACACGTCCCCTTGGGAGGCAGCTAAAGCGCCTGAATGAGAGCAATTCTAGGCCAGGCCAGAGGGTGGCAGAGTGCGCTAACTCTTTCTCTCACTTCTTTACAGACCTGTTACAGTAAATTCCGCCTGGCCCTGATGATGTCACTTCCGGTCCCGGTCCCAATAATGACATCGCTTCCAGTTCTGGCTCTATTGATGATGTCACTTCCAGCCCCAGCCCCAATGACATTACTTCCGGTTCCGGCCCTACTGATGACATCACTTCCTCCACTCTCCTTTAAAGCCACCATCTTTTTACAAGCAAATCAGTTCTGTTCTGGACTCCAACCTGTACACTTAATTACAATTATTTTCTAATTTTGCAGCAGGGAAATAATATACGAGTGGCTGCCCAAACCTTTTGCATGGCTGAAACTGTGAAATGTCAGCTGTTATTGTGATTACGTTGGAGTATGTGCTTTTCACCTCAGCTTGATGAGTCTCCTGATTTAGTTGGTGAAGCTCATCTCCTTGCATGTGTCAGATATGAATATTTAGGAAAAGTACACAATGATTTTTTATTCCGGTGAATCCTGCGTTGTAGGACTACAAGAGCATATGTTTTCAAAGTATTAAATGATTTTCTGATAAGTAATAAAGTTGTCGGTCTTGCACTGACAGCACTGCGGCTATGACTGGTGAAAGGAAGGACCTCTCTGCATGGGTTAAATCTGTTGCATCACTGGTAACAGTAATGCACTGTGGCATTCATTGTGAACAACTTGTTGCTAAGAATATGACAACTGGCCTTAAAACAGTTATGAATGACGCTGTAAACATTATAAACCACATCGAAGGTCGCCCTTTGAATGCACATATTTTTAAAATATTGGGTGACAAAATGGGTAGCAAACACACACAACTTTTATTTCAAAATGAAGTTTGCTGTTTATTTGAATTGTGATATGAGATCAAAATCTACCTTCATGATAGTGAATGTCCAGTGTTTCACCTTTCCAGTCACATGCACAATATCTCCTCAACTGGTATACCTAGCCAATATGTTCAGCATCTTGAATGGTTTGAACCTTGCATTTCAAGGAAAAGATGTTACTATCTTTAATTTTAAAGATAAATTAGGAGCAGTATGTATGAAAATGAAACTATGGCAGAGACTTTGAGGGCTTTACTACGCTGAATGATTTTTTTGATAATGACTGGTGAAAAAATTCTTCAGATGATCATCAAAGACTTGAAAGAGCACTTACGAGGACTTTGCCACCAATTCAAAAAATATTTTACAGAACCAGAAGCAGGATTTAAGTGGATCAGGAATACTTTGATATGCATGGAATACATATAAAACATTGAGGGAAGCTTTCATCAAAAGAGACAAATGATCTTGTCGAACTATCCTCAGATATGTCATTGAAGTTTGTCTTTAAGGACAAGAGTTTGATACATTTTTGGCTCCACGCACAGTATATCCTGGACTCACCAATGCAGCACTGAAGTACTTACTGCCATTCCACTCGACTTATAACTGCGAAGTTGGTTTTTCAACACTTGTGAATCTGAAAACAAAGAACAGAGATCAGCTAAAAATGGAGCCAGATATGAGACTAAAACTGTCCAGCTTCAAAACAGATATATGCTTAATGGTTTCTGAAAGTAATCAGTGCCATTCTTCTCATTAATTTATGCTGTATATTTTTTTTTTTTTTTAATTCCATGAATAAGTAATTATATACTTTACAGTTATATAACTTATTGGTATTTTTCACAGTATATACCAATTTTCAATTTGCATTTGACTTCATTTTAAGTTGGAATCAGTTCAGGGCTAACAATAAATGTTTATAATAACAATTTTAAACTTTGACGCGTCATTTGTAGGCTCACCTTTGGCGATAAAATATGACCTATCTTTAATAGTGAGTTATGAAAGGGGTATTGGGTTATATGCTTTGTCCAAGTAGGCCGTGATCAGATTAGCCTGAGAAACACTGCTTTAAAAGGCCATTTGCTGTTGGACTAGATGGAATTCTTAAGCAAATCTGCAGGCTTGCTATTTTTAAAGGCTCCCCTGAAGCTGGTTCTGAAGCTGCTCATTTACATGACGGAATGCATGCCCTTTCTTTTGGAGATTCATCTCTTTTTGATGCAACTTGTCAGTGCCCTTATACTACATACCCAAAGCAGGTGTGTCAGATCTCTCATCTGAACTATCCCAATGGTTATCATCTGGTATACCTTCCAAAAGTTGCTGATTCTCTATTATTCCTTGATTGCAAGTCATTTAACTGGTCTGGACCTCCTGTTTTCGATGGCCCACCACAGATCTTAAACCTCCTTTTGGTCCATTGTAGTGTTGTTTTTGAGAGTTATTTTCATGTTTTCCTGCACAATCTGTATTGGAGAGACCAATGGGATGAAATCTAAGCATTATCATAAAACAGTGATTTAATGTGAATAATAAAGACTCTAATATGTAGCTATTGTACTGTCTTTTTGATAATACTTTCATATCCATCCATCCAGCCATCCATTTTCCAACCCGCTGAATCCAAACACAGGGTCACGGGGGTCTGCTGGAGCCAATCCCAGCCAACACAGGGCACAAGGCAGGAAACAATCCTGGGCAGGGTGCCAACCCACCGCAGGACACACACAAACACATCCACACACCAAGCACACACTAGGACCAATGTAGAATCGCCAATCCACCTAACCTGCATGTCTTTGGACTGTAGGAGGAAACCGGAGCGCCCGGAGGAAACCCACGCAGACACAGGGAGAACATGCAAACTCCACGCAGGGAGGACCCGGGAAGCGAACCCAGGTCCCCAGATCTCCCAACTGCGAGGTAGCAGCACTATACTTTCATATCAGTATATTCATTGCAGATTGAAGTGCAATAATTTTTTTTTCTGCAGATCAAACTTGCTGTTGTAGGTGAGCTTCAGGGAGATGTGCCTCGCCAATCAGACCACTAGGCCCATTATATAAAGTATACACAAATGCTTGTAAATTCACAAAGAGAAGAGTATGGGATTTTGTTTTATTGATAGATGCCTTTCTAGCGAGTATGCTGACATATTTTACCCAAACTGATTAATTAATGCCGAAAGTAACTCAGCATTACCTTTGAAAGGACGCTGTGTATATGCCCAAAGTCATCAATGCGGACAGTTAATAATTACAAAGCATTGCACATCAATTTAAATAAAAAATGCATTATAGATACAGTGGAACCTCGGGTCACGACCATAATTCGTTCCAAAACTCTGGTCGCAACCCGATTTGGTCGTGACCCGAAGTAATTTCCCCCGTAGGATTGTATGTAAATACAATTAATCCATTCCGGACCGTACAAACTGTATGTAAATATATATTTTTTAAAGATTTTTAAGCACAAAAATAGTTAATTATACCATAGAATGCACTGTGTAATAGTAAACTAAATGTAAAAACATTGAATAACACTGAGAAAACCTTGAAGAGAGAAAATTAACATTGCAAGAGTTCACGCTACAGCCTTACGAACCGCTTGCTGTAAACACTTTTTTTTAATGAGTTTTAAGCACAGGGAAAATAATGAACATTTGAAAAATCCTTAATTTATACAAAAACTAACCATAAACAACCAAGAAAACTAACCTTTCATGAGTCAAGTTCTGGCATGAAGGAAGTGAGGAGGAACTGGGTGGAGAGGAGATTACAGTTTTGAGGTAAAGTCTGTGACGATGCAGGTTCGTAACATGTCCCATCTCGCTTCCGGGAGCCCTTAAACCTGTCAAGGTTGGTAATGTTACCGATGAGCACGACAGTGAGGCACTACAATGGAGCAAGGGGATGGTGCAAAAAGTGCCAAGTGCTTTTATGAAAATCAACAAAACAACAATCAAAAACAAAGTCCAAATTAAATAAAGTGCAGTGCTTTCAGAATCCTTCAATAAATAAATAATCCCATAAAAACAGAAGTGAAGTGGAGGTTAAAATCCAATAGAAAAAAGTCTTCATTAAATACAACGAGGTTAAAACAATGCTCAAATCAGTCTCTTTAAAAACAAGCCCGGTGCATTCTTTAACTAGTGACCACCCTGCTTCTCCCTATCCAGGCTTCGCAACAGGGGAGCCACTCTACCTGCAGCTGTCCTTCCTTCTTCCTTCTGGTCTGGAGGCCTCCCGATCCATGTCTTCGGTCGCACACTCTCCAGACCGAGACTTGGCTTCCATGGCGACCAGGACGCCCACGTCAGGGAATTCACCGCCCAAGCCTCACGACTCCCGCTGCCTTCTCGGCCTTACGCAGCCAGCCGTCCTTCTTCTGGTCACTCCAGCTCCTTGATCGTTCAGCTGGAGCGACCGCTTCCTTCTGCCCCACCAAGTGTCGGCCAAACACCCCTGCTTGGGCTAACTGTCCATCTGCCTGCCTGCGAGCACGTGTTCGTTCACACTGGTTCTTTCCACACTGCTTCCTGCTTACTTCCTCACTCTGCAACCTCCGTCTTTCTTTTCTTTTTCTTCCCTTTAGCCACCTCGCGCTTCTATTTATGATGGTGGTCCAGATCTAATTATGCAGATCCAGATCATCTGGATGACTTTGATTTATGTGGGGACGATTCCTGTTCAGCGTAAAGACGATTCTTCATGTCTTCAGTCCACACACTTCTCGATGGTCTATGATTTTTCAGGTGATTTTCTATGCAATAAACTTAATAAGTTATAGCGTAATGAAAACTGCATAATTAGATCTGGACCACCCTATACTGTACAGGGAGAGACTGAACACTGGCGTAAATCACCGGCGCGTACGAACCAGAAGGGAAAAGAAATAGAGCACAAAGAGTTCACAGCGAATGTACAGGAAGAGACTGAACATGTGCGGAAATCATCGCCGCGTACGAACCGGAAGGGAAGGGAAACTGGCTTGTTCGTCACCCGAGTGTGTGGTGGTGAACAGATGCAAAAGTTTGGTGAACTTTTTGGTCATAACCCGATTTGTACGTGTTTCTGAGATGTTTGTGACCTGACGTTCCACTGTATTGGAAAAGGCAGACATTTTCCCTGTTCCTTAATTACATAACTACATGATATTTTACAGTAAGATCCTCATATTGGCAACATAATTCGGCTATCAAGTGATAGGAGTGGGGCTAGTGTGATGAAGGTGCTGAACAAGGTCAAACTGAATAACGTGGCAGGTTCGGTCACTGTGGATGACCTGGGTATGGCCAATCCTAACTAAGTTGTACTGAACAAATACTGTGGGGGCTTTAAACAGGACACATTTTTACTTTAATCTATGTCTGTGCTTTGCTGCGATTGAGTGTATGTCCCATAGCTGCCATGTTGTCTCTTTTGCTTTATACATACGTGTTGTTTGGCTTTTTGAAACACTATTCTGATGTCAAGTTTGTTATTAATATAGTCTGTAGCATTTGATTAACTGTCTAAAGCCTGCAATGCCTTTATTGGCTGTTTTTTATTTCTTTTTTGGTGGCTTCATCTTAATACTGATTTTTGGTTAACTCTGTTGTCTGGCATCTGAATGAGAGGTCTGCTCTGTTGATGTAAGCTTGCCTGCTGCTCAAAGTGTCTTCGAACTCTCATTCCAAATCATCTCTTCAAAGTAGCGCTTGATTGATTAATGCGTCATCCTCTCTGACGCTCATTTGTTTTGAAATCAATGTTCTGTTAAAATATTGCAATATGATTCACTTTATTTAAAATCCGACCACATAAATGCAAAGGACTGCCTTAAGATTGTCTGCCATAGATGTATGTGTTTTGTCTTCTGTAACTGAATTTCTTGATACTGTTTGCTTCAATAGTGCTTTTTTATACTCATTAAAGTTTGTAATTGTGTTATTTTTTTGTCCTTCCATTGTTTTATTTGTTTTTATTCCTCTGATTGCACCAAATGATGGGCTTTTTGTGATTCATTCCAGCTTTAATGAGCAGCCTCAGGCCAGTGCCAGGTGTCCACACCCTCTAGAATGACTATTAACATAGATACAGTTGTTACCTTTTAATATTATTTACCTTAGTCAAGGATCTCATAGTCAAGAAATAACTAATTCACATTTATGTTGTCTTTCAGAAAGACAATTTTAGCTCATGATTATCTTTTCCAGATTACATCGAACTCCTGTCTTACTTTAAAAACAGTCTCGGTCATTGCCCCTTAAGTGTAATAATTATAGTTTCGGATTTGAGAAAAAGAGATAAAAAACTTTTAGGCAAACTTAATTTTTTCTAGCTGTAAGACTTTCCTTTGTTAACAATACAATAGCAACCAGTGTTGTTTTAAATTATCTGCTTCACTGCACCCAGAAATGTAGAATGGAGACTTTATTTTGTACTACTACTTATAAGAAAGTTGCGTCCTGCCAGAAAAAATCCCAGTGACAGCAGTTTCCTATTGAATGAGCAGTTGATTTAAAATTGAGAGTACAAATCGATATTTGTTTTTCACACTGTCTATGTAGCAAAATGAAATTGAGCATTTATAGGGAAAAGCAAAAGTGTTGTCCCACGGGTTACTGCTGTTAGAAGTGGCACTCATATGATGTGTTTTCCACCATCATGAACAGAGCAGATCTATGTAAGGACTTTCCAATGTGAAACACCTCGATTACCTGTTTTCTTGCTATATATATATATATGTATATATATGTTACTGGACAATGTGTGAAAAGCATGATGTTTTTAAGTAAAGCATGAAATGTCTATGTTACTTTCCTTAGGTGTTGTATATAATACTTAGGCATTATACAGAATAATTTGCTGGTTTGCCTTTTGGCATTGCATAGACTGCCTAGGAAATGTTTGAAATTTTAATTGTTTCATACTTTGACATCCCATTTTCAGCATTCTATAAATTTCTTTGGCATTCTATACAATGGCTATATATGTCTGTATTTTTTTCAATATATACAAAAGTAATGAATAAATATTTGCTGTACATAATAATATACATTCACTTGATCTAAAAATAGATTTGCACATTCAGCTGTTTATATTCAGAATGCTCAATGTGAATAATTTCTGCCAGAAGTGATTTTAAAGATAATAAAACATGGGTGAATAAGCCATGCTGGTGTTAGTTTCCAAGTAACCTGATTGTTATTGATGTGTTATTTACTCTTGTGAGTAATATGATTTTGCATTTACAGCCTTTCTGATGTATTGCAATCATTTCTTTTATAAATGTTATTTTCTTTTTATTATAGGTGTGCTTCTGATAAATGCCATTAAGGTACATTGTGTATTTGTTTTCAAATGTCAGCTAGCTTTATTTATTTATTTCCTTTTTATTTATTTATTTTTTACGTTTTAACAGCTTTAATTTCAGATGCTCATAATATTTTATGGGACTCTTTCCCAATAAAAAACAGTATTAAAATGATTTATATTTTAGAGATTTTTTTTATCTACATATATAAAATGAATGCTTTCATTATAAACTTTTAGCAGACTAAAAAATAACTGCGTATTTAAAAAAAATGGCTGCATGTAATATAAAAGATGCATTGATCTTTAAAAACAATATACACATTCCTAAAATGTTTCGAAATGGGCCACTGACAGCATTTGGCATAATTTGCTTTAGAATGATATGCTTGGTAAATTCATTATTAAGATTTACCATTTAGAAAATCTTGATGAAAAGCAGTAGCCAACATTTCAGGCTTCGTGTTGCACATTAGCTTACTGCATGGCCATGAATAATTATGAAGTTTTCAGACTCTGATTCTACGCCAGTTTCTCCATTATATAAAGCTTTGTTGTATAAAGCTGGAACACCAGGAAGGCAGGAACAAATCCATTGTGCTGTAGGGCACACTCAGAAACTTCCTTGGAAGGAGCACATGTCAATGTGGAGACAATACAGACTCCTTGATGCAGCAGCACTAACCACATGGTCAGTATGTTGCTCTCTGAAAATAGGCCTCAATAAAACTAAACTGAAATAAATTTAAAATCAGGCAGCATAGTAATGTAATGGGTAAAACTGCCAACTAACAACTCTTTGACCTAGATTACATGTATAGTGCCTTGTATGGAGTCTGCATGTTCTATCATGTTTGTTGGGCTTTCTTCCTTTAGTTCAAACCATGATGTCCGATTGATTGATGATACATTTGTTACATGTGACAGTACATGATATTAGACTGAATTTCAGGATTCCAGATTGGTTCAAGTTTGTACTATTTTCTGTGCATGTGGATTTGGTGCCTTTGATCCTGTATTGTTATGGTCACATGCCAACCTGACATATTCAAAGACATGGCAGTGCAGACAGCACGGCATGTCTGGAATTGCACTCCTACTGACTGCGCTTACTAGATGGGCATAGAATTGGCTAAAAGACAGGAAACCTTTTCTGAAATTGGTGATGTCAAGAGTGATGTTCCTCAGGGGTCAGTGTTGGGACCACTGCTATTTTTGTTATATATAAATGCTTTGGATAAGAATATTAATAACAAACAGGTTAAAGTCTGCAGATGATACCAAGCAAAGCGGATTGGCAGATAATCTAGACTCCCTTGATTCATTACAGAGGGATTTGGACAGCATACAGACTTGGGCAGATTTGTGGGAAATTAAATTTAATGTAAGTAAATGTAAAGTATTACACATAGAAAGCAAAAAGTTTGGTTTGAATAAATGATGAAAGGTTTGAAAACTGAAAGTACATTGTATGAAAGGGATTTAGAAGACATAAAGGTGTCATCACTATCAACTTCCAAACAGTGTTCAGAAGTCATTAAGAAAGCTAACAAAATGTTAGATATATAGCCTGGTATGCAGAGTTCAAGTCAAAGGAGGTTATTCTCAAGCTTTATAACGCATTGGTAAGTCCTCATCTTGAGTACTGTATACAGGTTTGGTCTCCACGCTACAAAAAGGACATAGCAGCACTGGAAAAAGTCCAGAGAAGAGCGACTAGGCTAATTCCAGGGCTACAGGGGGTGAATTATGAGGAAAGATTAAAAGAGCTGAGCCTTTTCAATTTAAGCAGAATGCAATTATGAGGTAACAAAATTGAAGTGCTTAAAATTATAAAGGATATTAGTACAGTGGTTTGAGACTGTTACTTCAAAAATGAGTTCAACAAGAACATGGGGTCACAGTAGGAAGCTTAAGGGTAAATTTTGCACAAACATTAGGTAGTTTTTTTTTTTTTATTTTTTACAATGAACCGTAGGGACATGGAATACGTTGCCAAGTAGGGTGGTAGACAATAGGACCTATTTGGGTCTTTTAAAACTAGACTTTTTGTTATTTTGGAAGTATTAAGTTGACAGGACTGGTGAGATCTTTTGGCCTGAATGGCCTTATCACAGATGGCCGGGGTCCTTGTCTGACTGGGACGCCTCTTCACTGAGGGGACCAGGGGAACAAGAATGGACAGAACACTACCTCCCCGGGACACTAGATCGCAGCCCCCATGGGTGGCAGTGGTGCCTCGGATTCCGGCAGGGCTACAATGGAGATGGAGTTCTCTATAACCCTGTTGGGATCCAGGGGTGCTGCAGTTGTTCCTGAACCCGTGTGGGCGGTTCTTCTGCCACACCTGGAAGTGCAGCTGGAACTAGTTCATCAAACTCCTGGAGCACTTCCGGGTGGGCTATAAAAGGAGCCAGCAGCCACCACTCCGGGAGCCAGAGTCAGGAGGAGAGGGACTAAGCTTGCCAGAGAGGAGTGGAGGAGAAAGAAAAAGAAAGAGAAAGTAAAGTATTGTGTGCTTGTGTTCGGGACTGTGTTGTGGGCATGTGGGAAACTGGGAAGATGTTGCCCACTGGTGAAGAAATAAAGAAAATAAAAATGTCTGTTTTTATCAGTGTTCCTCTAGCATCTGTCTGTGTTGGGTTGGGTGGCTGGCACGCCAACTAGAGTTGTTACAGCCTATTCTCATCCAGATTGTTCTAATGTCCTAATGTTCTAAAATAAAGCTAAGCTGATGGACTACAACATGATGCAATGACCAGTAAAGTGAAACTAGCAGTGTGAAGCTGGTTAATGCTGCTAGGTTAATGTGTTGAGCAACAATTGCAGCATTCATGGCAAAAGCTAAAATTAATGTTACTTATTAAAATGAGTTTGTGATGCTAAAGGCAATATAAAAAAGGTTGGAAAGACATCATAAAAGATGAGGAAGGAAGACACAGAACAAATAAAACAAAGGCAAATCCATAAAACTGGAAGTCATAATAAGAACCAATCACTAGACCAAATTCAAAGCCGCCCCCTAAACAATCACTTAACTGTAATGCTAGTGCTGCTGCATATAAATTATTAGGCAGATATGCTACATGCACCATGTAAATGTGACAGTTACTGTATATGATGTGACAAACGTCTCTGATGTACCTGCATTAATATTACTGGAACCACATTTATTGTTAATAAGCAAATAAAACAGCAACATTTAATATTTAATTGCAATGCAATGAAGTTAAATAGCATATTTGTAATATTGTCAACCCTGTGAGCAAATGTAATGTATACCATGACTGACATGTTTGATATATACTTTCTTATTCAGAGCTAAAAAATAGTAAAACGGGCATGACATATTCACTTCTGGACCACAGCCCAATATTTTTGACAGCAACTTCTCCTTATTAAAAAAGCTAATGATTTTAGAACCATCTAACATGGTAGTCAGAATGATTACTGCATGTTACTCTGCTTACAGTGGAGTAGCATTCATACAACAATTTATATCTTTATGAATTTCTCTATCTCATCAAAAACTAAAAGTAAAACAACATATGGACACAAAGGCATATCACAGTTTTCCTCACCTAACAAAAAATTAAATCAAGCATTTTTATAAGTCAGTGATTAAAAAAATACAATTATTTTCCTCAATATACCTCTGCTGTACGAAAAGTGAATATTGTTGCCACTGTGATGTCATGTTTGTGTGCTCCTTCCCCTAGCAGCTTTTCACCTTCTGCATTAACTACTAAATAACAAGCCTCAACCAAATGACCTGAGGTAAATTTTAGCTTGTCTCAAATTACATCTCTTTATTATTATATTGAATCAATCCCAGCTGACCATCAAATCCTTCTTTCTTTCTTTGCACATTACTTTTAATAAAATTAAATGAGAAGTCAAGTAAAATGACTCCTTTTATTGGCTAACTAGAAAGATTACAATATGCAAGCTTTCGAGGCAACTCAGGCCCCTTCTTCAGGCAAGATAGATAGATAGATAGATAGTAATGGCTAACACGGTACAACACCCTAATAAAATTAAGCAAATGTAAAATAGGAATCACTTTTAAAGGTGTGCTAAATAATAACTTTAACAAAACTATGTAAAAGACATGCATCTTCATGTACTTGTGGTCAGCAAAAGAAGACTCCATTTAAAAAGACAGCCATGGTGACATCACTGAGTATACTGTATATGCAGAGTCAATGTATATACTGTAAGCACACATTTGTCAAGTGTTGTGGACAGAACTTTTAAAGAGTCTGAGCATACAGTCCCTTGATTTGTAATCAACAGTTTTTACAATATAACCTCTTTTTTAACATTTTATTGATTGTATTAAAATTAAATAACATTCCATACAAGTAAGTCAAGTTTAACAAAACTAGGTTAGAAACAAATCAACAATATAACCTCTGTTAGCCTATTTAATTTCTAATGTACATTGCCTACATGATGAGAATGCTGTGTCCATGTAACTTTCTAAATTATTTTCTGAGATTGGTTCCTAAAGTGTTAACCACCTTGTATTTATAACTAAGGAATGGCTTTCTTACTGCCGCTCACAGTCTCCTCTTCACAGTAGAAACTGAGACTTGCTTTTTTCGACCACTGTTAAGCGGTTGTGCTGTGAGACGCCTGTCACGCAATTGGTGACCCTCAGAAACTTGCCTTCTGATTGGGTTGTGACTCTTCCTATCAGAGTTTCTTCCAGTTTCCAATTGCCTTTGAATTGTGTAGGACACCATACTCGCTGACACTTATATTTGTTTTTGTAATTTCTGTAAATGAAAGGCCTACACTTCTACAGTGTAATATTGTCCAAACAATATTTCAGAGGGTGTAGTAACACAGTGTGTTCCAACTTTGTTTTGAGACAGACAGAGGGTTCTTAAGTAGTCAACAGAAGTCGGGACACCTGTGCAAATTGCTTCAATTTGCAAAACTTAATTAACTTTAATTGCCACAGAAAATTTGTAGGTTGTAACCTATTAGTTGTTCTCTGAAGAAGGCCCATTTGTAATATTCTGAAATTTTCTTTTTTTTTTTCATTTTTGCTAACTTAAACTTTAAATTTAACATCTGGCAACTTGCTGTTTACCTTTTCACCATTTTAGGTCATTCATTCCATTTCAACTGATTAAATCTGAAGAAAAAGTGGAAAAAATGGAGGTGTTCTAAAACTTTTGTCTGGTAGTGAATTAAACAGATGTTTTGGAAACAGTTGCCAAGACAGGTGGGGTTCACTCCACCGAACCAAAGATTTAAAATTTTGTATCATTCAGTCTATCAGTAGTATAGCCAGTATTTCAAGGCCCTATTTTATCCTGAAATATTCCTTTTGCCTACATTTGACACTTTGAACTTCTGAACTTTATACTGTATTTTTTAAGTGTTTGCCCAGTTTGAAAGATTGTCCAAGTCTTTATTTTTTTCTGCATTCTCTAGTTTTGGTGTCCTCTACAAGTTTACTAATTATATCAGAATCAATGTCAATAAAATAAATCAGCATGAGGAACTTCACTAAAGACTTTACTCCATGGGGTGCATTCACATGTATTCTGTAATTGCATTCACCCTGTTAGTAATTGTTTCACTTTTATATAGCACTTTTCTAACTACTCAAAACACTCTCCACACAGGGAGGACCTGGGATGTGAACCCATGATTTCCTATGTGGAATTGGATTAATCATCAATTTTGCAAATTGCCTTTGATGCAAATTACTTCTAACTGCAGAATGTATCTCTATTGTGGAAGTATACCAAAGGTTCTTGAAAATTAAAGCAAATTTATGCTAAAAAGTCCAGCTGATCAGTTAGGCAGAATATTATGAAAGATCAATCACTTCTACTGAGGGAGATAATGAAATAGGGTACAAAGTAATAGAACATGATAAACTAAAAAATAACAAATGGAGTTTTTCTATCTTACGACCAAGTAATAAATGCAACATGAGTTAGAGGCAGTAAAAGTATAACAAAGGATGAAATGTAAAATGCATGAACATACAAAGTAATGACCAAAATAAGTACATCTAAGTACAACCTAAGAAATATTAGGTTCCATCCTTTCTGGTGGGGTGGTTACCAGTTGAAACTTTGTCCCTGCTCACCCCTCAACTCTAGAATTAAAATGACTCTGGCAGAGTGGTGGATTTAAAATCCATACTGGTGACATTTCCAGCAAAACTCAGTAAACATATCCAGGTGTTGGGGGAGCCCTACCAGCTCATAAGGTTAGAACTATCTCAGACAGGCTTGTCTTGCCTCTAAAGTATAGTGTCGCCAAGTCAGCAACTTTGCAGTCTTATAATTTCTCACCTGTAATAGTGTGCCCTTTTAATGGTCAGCCGATTTTACCGCTTTTATAGGTCTGCCTCGTGGTCTTACTCTGTTGCTAAAAAGAGTGTTAGATAGTTTAGCATCTGCTAGGTCACCTGGCCCCTAGTATTTTTGAGGAACTTCAGATCTCCAGCTTCCATTTTTTGAGCTGGTGTCCCTGCTAACTGCCATTTTATGAAATTAACATACATACAATGCTATCATACTGGCATGAGAAGAACGTCCCCTACTACTGTTCCTCTCCTCCATGACTTAAGGTGTTCTGTCAGACTTAACACTGCCCTCTACCACCTGGTTTCAGCTTTGTCTCTGGCCGCCCTTGCCTTCACAATTTAATATTGTAAGCATAAACATTTTGTTTTTAGCAACTGACACAAATAATTCTTTGGCAAAAAAAAATTATACTGTACAGTATATTGCTATAAGATAAATGGCATTAAAAAAGGATTCTAAAGAGACACGCAGGTTTAGTCTTTCACTTTGAAGGAAATGTGAAAATTCAGATGGTAATGCAGATTGAATATTAAGAAATATGTCGAGCCTGCTTTTTAAGCCATTGCTGTCCTTGGGCACCCAAGGCAATGTCTTTTCTCTTTTGGCAACTGGGTTCTTTTCTTGGAGAACTTCATAGCACATACATTTATTTAGCAGGAAGATATCTTTACAACTTCAACTCAGGCAGTCTCTGGAATCCAGTGACTGGACAGTTTTGGAAGTGTAAATGATCAGAAGCCAGATATTAATACAATTATGAAGATACACTGTTTACATTTATGTATAGAAATTACAGCAAAGTCTTGTGGTACATTGGAAAAGACACTGAACAGCCAGGAAGGAGGAGGGATGAGTTTTGGCAAAACATCATATGAATGGTAAGAACTCAAATAAGAATTTGCTCTTAATGACCAGAGATAGATAGATAGATAGATAGATAGATAGATAGATAGATAGATAGATAGATAGATAGATAGATAGATAGATAGATAGATAGATAGATAGATAGATAGATAGATACTTTATTAATCCCAATAATAATGCAGGTAAAAAGCAGACAATATCTTTGTATAATGTTAATGTTTACCCCCCAGGGGTGGAATTGAAGAGTCGCATAGTTTGGGAGAGGAACGATCTTCTCAGTCTATCAGTGGAGCAGGACAGTGACAGCAGTCTGTCGCTGAAGCTGCTCTTCTGTCTGGAGATGACACTGTTTAGTGGATGCAGTGGATTTTCCATTATTGATAGGAGCCTGCTGAGCGCTCGTCGCTCTGCCACAGATGTCAAACTGTCCAGCTCCATGCCAACAATAGAGCCTGCCTTCCTCACCAGTTTGTCCAGGCATGAGGCGTCGGGGTCTGTCTGGGCCTCCTAAAATCCACCACCAGCTCCTTGGTTTTGCTGGTGTTCAGGTGTAGGTGGTTTGAGTCGTACCATTTAACAAACTCATTGATTAGGTCCCTATACTCCTCCTCCTGCCCACTCCTGATGCAGCCCACGATAGCAGTGTCATCAGCGAACTTTTGCACATGGCAGGACTCCGAGTTGTATTGGAAGTCCGATGTATATAGGCTGAACAGGACCGGAGAAAGTACAGTCCCTTGTGGCACTCCTTTGTTGCTGACCACAATGTCAGACGTGCAGTTCCCAAGACGTACATACTGAGGTCTGTCTTTAAGATAGTCCACGATCCATGCCACTAGGTATGAATCTACTCCCATCTCTGTCAGCTTGTCCCTAAGGAGCAGAGGTTGATATGCAGTGTTAACGGTTCCTTACAGTGTGTGCTGAGAAGTGCTTAAAATATATTGATTGAAAATTGAACATTTATCTTTATTAGTACATACTGTACTTTTCAGATACTTTTACGCACAGTAACTTACCAGAGCTGGATATATAACCATAGCTTTTGTGCATATTTTTGCTATTGGAGCTCTTAAATCGTGTAGTTTAGAGTCATACATGTAGTCAAAGGAGGGGACTAAACTACCACTCCATGATTTAAAGTTCACTGCTGAACCCTCCATGCCATATCCTCTAATACTGTTGATGTCATAATCTTTTAATGCATTCTTCATATCTATTTGAATTTAAAAGCTGGCACTCACCAGGAGCATTGTTTTGCTTGGAAACAGTAAGACCTGGCCAGTTTTTGAAACACAAACCGCAGAGGGGCAGCTCTATTCCTCTGATTGCAGCATTTCATTAGTGGTGCACTGTACATTTCACAGTGCCTTTCAACTTTACTAGCCTCACCACAGACTGAGAATATTAGCCAGTACAAAGTGAGACATGTGTTATTCATGAATATGTACATATTTCCAGTGTATAAACTTATCCTGACAGGTTTTGCATGGTTCCCTGCAATTAATTGACTTGGGAGTACGATTCCGTCAACAACCCTTCAGCATGGAAAGCCGTGTCATTATTGCGCTTTCCCTTAATTTTAAATATCAATTGACTTAGTGCACTTCAGAATACTGGTGTTAGTTACAAAGGTACTTCTGAATCAATACATTTTTCACATTTTAATTAGTTACATGTTTGATGTATTTAAACAGTTGTTTAATGTAAGCGGTACTGTCATATACTTAAAGTGGTGCATGCTTTTATAATGGATAGTAAGTTAAATGTAAAAGCAACACTTGTAATAAGACCAAAGGTAACGTTTAGTCGCTTCCCACAACCTTGATTAGGAAAAAGGAGCACAAAAATTGATGTATAGTGTAACAAGAATGACCAAGAGACATTGGGAAGTTTTGGGGCAGCCACCCATATAATATTTCCCGGCTGCAAAATTGATTAAATAGAACAGACATGTTCACACGAGTGAGTCCAAAACAGAACTGACTGTAGTCTTAAGATGGTTGCTTTTAAATGCATGTAGAAGATGTGATGTCATCAGGACCGGAACCGGAAGTGACGTCGTTGGTTGCCCCAGAACCTGGTGGGATTTCCCAAGAATGGTCTGTAAGGAATTGAGAGAGTGAATCAGTGAACTTCGCCACCCCCTGCTCCGGCGTGGAATTACATCTGTTCAGGCCCTTTAGATGTCCCCTAACCGCGCGTGTGTGACAATAGATTTATTCTTTAGCTACTTTTACATGAAGAATTAAATAAAGACAAAAGAATTCTATGACTGGAGGATGTCAGTTTGATGAAATATTCATGGTTCCCAAGAACATTTCTTTCCCACTGAACAAACCTTTGCAAGTTATTCACTGTTCTGACTGTTTGACTACATGCATGTATTTTTTAATATGCACCATTAACTATAACATCCGAGGGTTGAACTTTTTAAGACTGGATGTTCAAGGTGACAGGAAACAAGTAGTAGGACCAGTTTTTGTTTAATCCATGAGTTGATATGTTGTGAGTTTTATGTAAGTTCTAGAAAAATGGGGGTGAGAATGTTGAATTGGGAATATTTAACAGTGAGCAGGTCAACAGAATTTAGGTGATAGAAGGGAAAGAAATTATCATCTAATAAATAAATGGAAAATCTACTGTCCTAAAAGACAGTGTTATGAAATTGTCTGATTAGATGCTATCAGAAGTTAAACAAATGTGAAAGAAGAACTTTGAAAAGGAAAATTTCCCCAAACCTTAAGAATCTTCAACTATGAGAGGTATAGCATCAAGGTTTTTGGACCCACTCTGCATACTGTGTGTTAAATATGAGCATCCAGTCATTACCTAAAGAGTCACTTTAAACCTTTATACTCATTATTGAGCAAAAAAAACTATCCATGGTTGGTGAATGGGAAGGAGACAACATACAGTACTCAATGGCATTGTGCCATTAAAAATATAAACTGTAGACTTTTTGTTTAAATGCTTGGACCTATCACTAGTTTTTTAGGTGAGCATGCCATTGCCCTAGTCTTTATTTCTCTTGTTTCTAATATCACTTATCTATATTATCAACAGGGAAGTGTTTTAGCATAAAGTCTTCAAACTTATCAATTTGGGTCAAGTTGGTGTGCTCACTAGGGATACCACATATTGCCTTTGTGGCCTATGTATTTTGCTGTTTATTGACTAATGCAGTCTTGTACTGTGTACTGTATCTCAAAAAAGCCACATTTAAAATACTATTGAAAGGCTGTTGCACTTCAGTATAAAGGAAATATGAAAATGAAAGGGCACCAAAGTGTGGTGCCCTGTGAGGAAGTTGAATAAATCTGCAGGTTGCAAGCGCCTCCAGTCATAGAGATAGAGATGTATGACAATCTCATGGATGGCTGACAAGACGCCAGAATGCTTCCTAGACAATAAGCAACAGCACATGTTCCTTAGTTGGGGGGATGCTGCTCTTTTAAGGATGATTTCCTTGATGACAACAAAAGATTCAGTCATGACATTCTGTCCTGTTTCATGACAGCAATATAGTCACCTTTAAGGTAAGCAGAAACATGGCACTTTAATATTTACAACGGCCTTAGAATGAAGTGACTCTGGTAAGGCTATGTGGAACTCTAGCTTAGATACCCTTACAATCAAAGAACCACCATCCCTGACCCCAAATGTGATTCTGTTGAGTAGCCTGATATGATCCTGCTAGGTATTTTAAAGCTGCCTCATGTTAAAAGGCTTGCTGAGTTTAGAATCAGGTGAAAATATCTGGGGAGAAGTCTCACTGTGAAAGAAACAGGAGCAGTGGGAGTACTTTAGTGGTAATAGAAGATGAAGAAATGGGTGAGCCTCTCCATTTTGTATATAGGGACTTTAAACACCAGTACAGTCAGGCTCGGAGGGGCAGCTGAATTTTTTTTTTGTATATTGTTATTTTGGTAATTGACTTTCTCTTTATCCCTTGTTTGTGTGTTTTGCTTTTTGTAACAAAACATTAATTCAATGTACTAGGAACCTTGGCATTGATGTGAGTACAGACCAACACCAAAACTGTGCTCTCCTCTGTTATAGTGTTGTATATAATATGTAGTGCACCTGTGAAGGATCACTCTTGATGGTTTGATAAAGCATTCTATTTGATTTTTCTAACTTTCTTTATTCCAGATTTCATATGTTACTAGAGAAAGCATACGTTTAACATTTCCACTTCTGTCTGTGCTTACTGTCACATAGTCAAAGTTATGTGTTTTATGTTCAGTTTTTTGAGTTATTTATAGGTTCATAGGTTCAGTATTGTCACACATATTGAGTACAGTGAAAGTCCTACTTGTGTGTGCCATTCCATTACAGCCTCTATTGATTTACTTGTTTATCTATATTTTGATTTTAAAAGACAAGCCAAATGAGATCAGGCTGTGCCCAAGCCACATTTTTGTTTACAGTCTCAAAATTTGTATGTCTCAAAACTCCTTGTGTGAACCGGAATCTATCCATATTCCGCTATTATTCCTTTATATTACAGAAAAATTAATCCTGAAACTCTAGTTGCAATTTATAGATAAAGTGGCTGTTAATATAATCATCCTTAAAGGTCTCATATCAGTCACACATTCCTTATCCACAATAAAAGATACATTTGTTGCTTTAAAGAAACCGTTGGCGCAGTGGTAGCGCTGCTGCCTCGCTGTAAGGAGACCCGGGTTTGCTTTCCAGGTCCTCCCTGTGTAGAGTTTGCATGTTCTCCCCGTGTCTGCGTGGGTTTCCTCCGGGTGCTCCGGTTTCCTCCCACAGTCCAAAGACATGCAGGTTAGGTGCATTGGTGATCCTAAATTGTCCCTAGTGTGTGTGCGTGTGTGTGTGTGTGTGTGTGTGTACCCTGCGGTGGGCTGGCGCCTTGCCCGGAGTTTGTTCCTGCCTTGCGCCCTGTGCTGGCTGGGATTGGCTCCAGCAGACCACCGTGATCCTGTAGTTAGGATACAGCGGGTTGGACAATGACTGGCTTTAAAGAAACAAACTTATAAATAATTAAATTAATGTTTGAGAATATCATTTAGCTGCATATTAATCATTAGTTTTTCTTTTAGAGGCATTTATATACAAACTTCACATACCATGTTCTATATGCAAAATTTACCTAAATAAAACTGTTCATTGATCAAGCTATCCATCACTTCTATTAAGTTAAGTAATGTCATGCTAGTTAGCTAATTTTTTTAAGTAACAAAGAACCCTGACTTCTTCTACTACACAAAAATTGTTTCAGTAAACTTCACATTCTGTTTACTCTTTGATTTTAATCATAGTTTCTTTCCATAGATATTCTCAGCATTGGCTTGTCTTTCTGCCCATGACAATATTCCCAATATTTAAAGTCAAACAATAATCTGAAGGGCTCATGTGGAACTATACCAGATTTTCTACAGCATACTGTTTTCACACTAAAGGCCATTTTGGCTTATGTTCAGAGAAGAATACAACCACTGTAACATAAGCCTGATTTCCATAATTTATCTCTGTCCTTGCTAAATGGTGCAAACATAACAAAAACTTCCCTGTCCTCCTTCTTATAGCCCAAGCTTCTTTTCCATTAGTGTCTCACCTGCTTCTCCCAAATGGGCCCTGCAGTTGGCGAGACACTCTCTCTGCAGCTGTCCTTCTTTCACTACTGCTTCTGCTGTTAGTCACCATACTGATCCTTGGCTCCGGTAGGATCCTCCGGACAGCGACTTGGGACTCCCCAATGACCAAGGCTCTCACGCTGGGGACACCTCGTCCCAAGTCCCAACTCCTGCTGCCTTCCGCGGCCTTACGCGGAGAGTCTCCCGCCTTCCGGTCACTTCCGCCTTTCAAAATAACCTCTACGAAGTGACCACATCTACTACTTCCCCAGGTGTCGGCCAAACGCCCAGGCTGTCTGCTCAGCTGACGCGAACCTGCTCTCACTCGCACTCCCGTACCGGCTTTCTCGCTCACTCTCTCACTCGCTCACTGCTTCCACCTGCAACCTCCGATTCCTTCTCTTTTTCTTTCTCTTGTTCTTTTTCTCTTAACCGTCTCGGGCTTCTCTATATAATGGACGTGGCAGCTGTGGCAATCAACAGTTCCCAGGAACAATTACGATGCGGACCGTCCCTCACCTGTGCACTTAGGTGAGAAACGCCCACAGCACGAATCCACCCGCGAACCGCTTCAGCCACACTACCTTGCCCCTCGCTACACCGCAAGCGCGGTGATTATTCATTTAAAAACTGGCCTTTGCTGAGAGAGCTGTGGACCCACAACACCACAGGTTGATGTGCTTGATCAACCTTCTCCATACAGCTTAGTCCTTCATCTCTTCTCCAGTGAGATCCTTTTCCTTCAAAACATCTTTTACTTTATTGACCCACTTATGCTTTGGCCTCCCCTGCTTTCTCTTCCCCTCTTCTTCCACTCCCACCACTCTTTTGCCCATGTATTCATTGTCTTTCCTCATCATATGTCCATACCACTTCAATATACTTTCCCGTACTTTTCTGGATATTTCTCCCACTTTTGTCGTACCTCTGATTGTCTCATTTCCTATTCTGTCCTATTTTGTAACTCCATACGTCCATCTCAACATTCTCATTTCTGCCGCATACAAATTTCCCATCACCCGTGCTTCCCCAATGCAGCTCTAAGCACATTTCATAGGAACAAAGTAAACTAAAAATCAGATGACAAAAATGACAAAAGAAATGTAAGTATTTAAAACAAAAAAAAATTACAATTTTTTTAATCTTTTATACATTGTTGTGCTCTTCTGAATACCAAATTAGAGTAGAAAAAGGTCAGCAAATTAAATAATGAGATTCATTAAAATTAGGAATGACACCATAAACCACCAGAAACAGACCTAAATGTCTTCCATTCTTCCAGGTTAACCCATTAATATAATAAACTATAAGGACACGGTGTATAAATCATTTTCTAACCTGCTTAGTCCTGAAAAAGGTCACGTGGGATTTTGGAACCTATCCCAGCTAGCAGAGGGCACAAGGCAGGAACAAACTGCGTACAGGGCGTCCATCACAGGGCAAAAATATACACAAAAACATACTGTGTATAAGGTACACTATAAACACATCCAGTGTTTAAGTTAAATTTTTCATCACACTGTTGAATATTAAAATATTAATTGGATTTCCTTTTTGTGTTTTAGTAGATATCAATATCACATTTGATGATTTATATCTATCTTAAATCCATATATGAGACACAATTTCCTTGGGCAACATCCAATGCAGGGCCGTCTTAACGCATGGGCACATGGGGCAGTTGCCCAGGGTCCCCATGCTAATCTATATATGTTGTGACTTGCTGAGTGGTTGTATAGGTAGGGGTCCCAATACACTGCTTTGCCCGGGGGCCTATAATGCTGTTAAGATGGCCTTGACCCCTACTATAGACAGCTTTATAACAGATTCCAATTTAAATAGTTCTCCATGTAATTTCTGTTAGAGAAAAATCCAAATTTGAAATGCAGCCATGGTCTAGTTTGAATCATAGTCTCTATTACTTTGTACATATTGGATGTCAATAGCATGGGACATAATAAATAGACACATCCATTCAGTATTTAAGACCTGCAGATATGAGAGTGTGTTTCCAAAACATAGACAGCTAACTCATTTTTTTTTTTTTAATGTAATTATTAAACACAATACAATCTTTAGGTCACTGTCTTGCAGATTTGCAGAAAAACAATGATAAATACCATCTTGTCCTCGGGCCACATTTCTTCTGTACAATTAAAATCAACATTTAAAGTCTTAAATATCTCTGTCCAGTTTAATAAGGAATATTTGTAATTGTAATAAAGAATATTTGTAATTTTAAGAAAGGCACTCAGATTATCAACAATGTTCATCTATTGATGTGTTTTCTAAACATCACTTTTATACTAGAGGGTCAAAAGGCTCACAGAATGAATATGCAGGACTACTCTTAAGTATCTAATTGACCTCCCCGGGATTACTTGGACTAACTTGACCAAAACCATGTAAACATGGGCAGACAGTGACATGGATAGGGCTGAGAGCTCAGCTAAGGCTTCTGGAGCTGTGAGGCAGCAGTGCTGACCGCTCTGCCAAACTGTGACTCACATCAGCAGTAACAACCAGAAATTATTAAAAAAAATGTTATCAGACATATTCCCTTTTAAATTATACTTTCCTTTTGTAAATCAAGAATTTCCAAGTGAATTCTTCATTCTTAATATGTCATTACTGTGTCATGCTTCTTTGAAGGACATCAATGTACTTTTAGTTTGAAGAAAATCACTGAGCAAAAAATGAGCTAGAAAAAGAATGAGTCATAGCATAAACGTAATATGAAAGAGCAGACATATCTAACTGCAATCATTGTCAACAGTTTACTCCATTAATTATTTTAAAATGTTTCTTCAATAATAACAATTAAACGATAAGCACCAGGGCCAATGAAAATATGTGCTAAAGAAGAACTGCTAATTCATATCCAATTGAACTTGTGTTTATCAAACAAGTGCCTAAATAAGAGACATTCTGAGAGATAAAAGGAAGGAAAATCTGAACAAGAAAGTTCAGGAAAAATAAGATGTCTATCCAACAAACTGTTTGTGGAATGACAGGAAACAATAATATAATTAATTAAGCAATTACTGTGAGGAAGTCACCCCTAATTAATAACATACTGTAGCTGGATATTAATCATGAGCTGTGTGGAGCATGAGGACCTATTATGCTAATTCCAGTTACAGTGCAGTGATTGTTTGATCTTTTCTTCATAGTCACATCATTACTACTATAAATTGCTAGTAAAAGTCAAAGAAAGATAAAGGCAAGCATTCTACTTGACACTCTGCACCTTATGGCCTACATGGGGCACTCCATCGCCCAAACCCAACAGAGACAAACGCAGGACTTAAGTTCAGCCCACATGTTTTTTTTTTTTCCGTGGGAAACGCTTTCCCTCATTTCCCACCTGCACATCACAGTACCAAGCACAGTAACTACAGCACACACCAATATTTTTCTCTCCTTCTCTTTTTCTTTCTCTTCCTTCCACTTCCACTCCTCCTGGAAAGCTTTGTCTCCCTTCCTCCCGACTCTGGCTCCTGGAGTAGTGGTTGCTGGCTCCTTTTATGGAGCAGCCAGAAGTGTGCCAGGTGTCCCCTGATCTTCTTCAGGCAGCACTTCTGGGTGTGGCAGAATTGCTGCAACAAAGGGCTCAGCAGTTCCTGCAGCACCCCCTAACGGCACCCACGGACCCCAAAAGTGCTGCGCCATACTCCAACTCCCATGGAGCCCTGTGGCAGTCCGTAGCACTGCTGCAATTCGGGTATGGACTTCCATCTAGCACTCTGGCGGAGGTAATGCCCTGAATTTGCCCTTTTCCTCGAGTCCTTCCACTATAAAGTTGTCCCGGCTGGGAAATAATCTAGAAAAGAATGTATAAAGTTTTTAGCATCTTGTAGTGATAAAAAAGATGCAACTTGTGCAATGTTTCTTAAGTGAAAGATTGCAGTTTTAGTAACATGCTTATTGTGCGATTTGAAGTTTAGCTGTAAATCTAAAATGACACCAAGATTCTTTATTATTATTCACCAATTCAATGATGCCTTTAAGACACTGGGTCTGAGGCCAAATAAATCTGTGTATCTTCTGCATAGCTGTGATACTTTACCAGGGTGACCATTTAGGAAACAAGATATTGTAATGAGCAAGATCCAATCAGGGAATGGCTACATAAAAAACATGAAACAATCAGAGTGTGATTAAAGTCTGCGATTTCGAAAATATGCATTTTTGCTAATCCATATTACAATGCCAATGCTTTTTAAAAAGTATACGTCTCTGGAGAGCATTTTCAAAAATATCGGTTTTTAAGATTTGGAAATGCTGGGGTAGTGTGGATGAAAGGTGAAAATGGTGATAAATATCTGCATTTTTAAATGAAAAGTGGTAGTGTGGATGGGACCTTAGTTGGAAGTTCCATTTTTATGCAAATAATTGTAGTATACACTTTTGTTTGTAAATTGCCTGGGATGGAAATCTCAGGTAAACAGGGCAAAACATAATAATTTGTTACCAAATGCCAAGAAATTGTTAAATATGGGGTGGACTTTTATAATGTTTTGTGATATATAATAAACAATTATTTTAATTTAGAGGGTAGCCTTGTGGGACAATGGGTGTTGCTGACAGCGAATGAATCTAGCGTACTTGGTTCAAAATCCACTCCTGTTTATTGACTGTGTAGAGGCGGTATGTTTTTCCTCTGTCTGCATGGATCTTTCTTAGGAACTTTGTTTTTTCCTTCCTACATACATAAAGACATGCTGGTTATCTTAACTGACCATTCTAAAATGGCGTCTTGTGAGTGTGAATATGGGGATGTGTGTGTGAGTGGCTTCTGGAATAAACTAGCTCCTTGTTCAGGGCCGTTTCCTGTTTAGCCAATGCTACCAGAATACAGTAGCAGGTTTGAAAATATTGTTATTTTTTGTAGGGCTTGTGGCAAGTGCTTTTGTTCTGGGTCACTGGATTATATTTCTTGCCCCAGCGCTCTCTGTGTGGATTTTTCATTGTCTCTCATTGTCAAAATTTTACTGTGGTACTCTGGTTTATCTCCCAAATCCCAAACGTATGAAGGTTACGTTAATCAGTGATTCCAAATTGGCCCAGCATGAATAAGAGTGAGCACTGTAGTGGACTGATGTTCACAGTACAGCCAGATTAGGCTTCATCACCGCCACCCGTGAATTAGACATGAGGTTTATATTTATATGTATTTTAACAAGCAACTGCAGTTCAGTTTTAATGGTTGATATACATGATTGGATTTTGTGTGAAATAAATGTAGCTAATCTAATTACTATATTAATAAATATATAAATAAATTAATAATAGTTATTATAATATTAGTTATAAATTAAAACTTGCTTTTTTAAAATTCTTTGATTAGTAATTTAAAAGTATACACTAAAATGTAACAAATAATTTAAAATAAAATGCATTTCATTTCCTTATCTACTATAACTTGGTAATTGATGCTTGAATGTGCAAGCCCTGACTTTCCAAAGATGAAGAAATAGCACACTGGGCAGGAATGCCTTTAAAAATGAATAGCGAGCCTTTATACCTACAGAGCACTTTGATGTACAAAAGCAATCTGAGATCTGTAGCAATGCTCTCCACATAGGCCTAAGATTTCTTCACTAACCCAAATGGAACATATTGCATGCAGACACTAAGAGTACTATCAGCAGGCTATTTTGGATTGAAGTGTCAAATATTATTTTTATTTCTCAGTAGTCAACATGTCATCTCTGGGATTGTGTTCATTCTGAAGAAACGGGGAAATTGGCTTTCATTTTATCTATAAGCAGTATACTGTATTTCTGAGTTTGTTATGATAGGCAATGTAAAAGGGAACATACTGTATTCCGTTTTTTTCCTTAAAAAGTAGCAAATGTGTTCACCAATAGGGCAGCACATTCACAACAAATTACTTTGACTTTACAATTATCAAGATTTCTGCAAAATGAAAGTGAAAAGGACTATTTGAGATGTGTCATGCTATGACTTTCACTGTTTTGGATCACACCATTCACATGCGTTCTGCTTTGGGCTATACCTACCTGATGATGCCATCGCTCGATTTATGTTGCCTAGCAACATGAGCCATGTGTGACTTAACATAATGCCTAAAGCATTTGAACCTTAGCAGGCTTGTGGCCATCATTTAGCACTTATTTACTGAGGCCCCTGTGCTGTGGGTTTAGTGTATTTTATTCTTATGAGAATTACTCTCTGAGTATTCTCACTCGCTGAATTCTCACCTTGTTCTTTTGTTAATTGTCAACTATGACCTAGCCTAGTGTTTTGAAGTTATCTTTTTTCAGATACTGATTTCAGCCAAATTTTCAGCTACTTTTCTATTGTCCTATTGTGACATTACGAGATATTGACCTTTTTCTTGTTTACTGATTGCATCCTTTTTGTCTTATTATATTGTTTTCACTGCTTTGCTAAAGACTTAAGCGTATGCTTTTTTGACTATGGTTGGTCATGCTGGTGTTTTAGATATCATGAAGCTGTTCTCAATCAAAGTTTTCATTCTTAAAGGGAAGCCTGAAAAAACCTTGAATACAAGAATGGCTGTGAAAGCATATGTGGCACAATTATAATGGAATATCTTCATACTTCCTAATTTGCACTTTCACTCATCAAGTTGAGAGGGTGGACTCTAGCACATACGGTGTTTTGATGGATGAATGAATAAATAAATAAATGACAAAAAACATATTTTGTGACACATTTATTTATTTATGCTCACATTTCATCCAGTTTTTATTTATTTGTGCATTTATTTATTTATTTTTTTAACTTCAAAATAGCTCTCCATATTGGGATGGATTTTGTGGTGATTCCATGACAAAACATTTGGCATAGTCTGCAGGATTCTCACTGTAGTCATGGTAATGTTCAAAAAATGGATGATGAGTTAGAGAGAGCTCAGTTGACGTCATAAGGAAGTTCTCCACTTACAGTACTTAGAGGTAGTGCCTGGGTATAAGAGTTATTCTGTTGCTTGGTCTAAAAAGGAACTGCTTTTAATCCAGACACCATTGGTTTGCTGCTGACCACTGTCAATTAACACAGTGCAATTGTTTGAACATGGATAAATCATGGTGTGATTCCATGACAAAAAAAAACCAGATGACAGATTAGTTAGAATTACCGGAGACTGAAGGAATGACGTAAAATGGGAGGAGTCTGTACTCACGCTGGCTAGCTACTTTGACAGCATTTTCCATTGTGACGAATACAAAATTATATATATTTATTTTTAGTGCAAGGTTATGTACAGGACTAAATCAAGTGCAATGAAAAAATGCTAAGTTAAAGAAATATTTTTTCCTTTAGTTTTAGGAATCATGTACATACATTCCTTTGATTAAATACTTAATCAACAAGTTTATCTCCTGAGCAGGACCATTGAAGTCTATCACCAGTCTATGTCTAAATAAATATGAGTAAATAAATAGTGAGAGCAACTCAAAAAGATACACACTAAAACTGGAGTTTGTTCATGAATGATAAATCATGTAGTAATTTCTACTAAGATAAATTTTGAACTTTGTTTAGAAAAGGCTGAGGTGCACTATCTTATTGTATTTTTGAAAATAGCTGCTTCAGGTATTGTGAAAGATTATTAATGTTTACAGTATTTGCCAAAGTAAATTATTCAAGCCTTTCTTGCTGTGTTCAGACAGCATGAGCTATTTTGTAAAATAAGTACTGAGGCTGGCACAGTGGTTACCACTGCTACCTTATCAATACATTGTCTTGTGTTTGAGTTTACATGTCTGTAAGGGGTTTCCACCAGGTACTCCAGTTTTCCTTTAACATCTCTAAATATATGCATGTTAGGGTGATCTGCATTTCTGTATGAGTGGGTGTGTGAAAGTGCGGGCCCTTCTGTTGGACTGTTGCTGGGTCCCATCTTGCTTTGTGGCTGATGCTACCAGGGCAGGCTCCAGCTTTCCCATGATCTTGAATTGGATTAAGTCAGTTTTAGAAGGTTAAGTTATTGTGGCATATTGGCTACCATTATATGCAAATTCTTGTTGACTGTTTTTACTGTTTTGTTAACTAATATTTAAAAGTTGTAGCTGTGTTGATAGTTTATGAATGTTTCAGACCTACTGATGTGAAACAAAACAATTTTAGATAGTACAAATGCTGTTCCTCTGTTTAAGATTAACATCAGTGCATACAACCTTGAAATACCTTAATCAGTGCTCCAGCCTTAGAATTAATTGAACATCAGAGAAATAGGGAATGTCTATAATTGGGGAAAGGGTTATTTTTTGGCTTTTAAGCATACTCTCCCTGGCAGTATATTTGTGTGCACAAAAAAAAGCCAGAGGCATTATTCACTTGAGCCTAATTGAAAGCTGATTAAAATGCATTTTCTTTGTCACCAGTTTCGAATGTCCAAAATAGCAGTTTATTTGATGGCATTCATATTGTATTTGAAAATTTGAACATTACAGTCTTTTTCAGTCAATGAAGTAAATATTTTACGCTTTCTGCTAAGGCTGGCCTTTTTGAAGTCAAGCAGAGTTTCATTTTTGTGTCTGATCTTTAAAACCTTTTTTGGTATGCAACACTGCATAATTTTAATTCTGCTTCTAGTTTGCATTTCTCTCTAATAATAAAACTCTGTAGCTATGGATGCATCATACAAGAGTCATTACGTTTATAACTTTTAAAATGTTTTTAAAATATGATGTTGCAGAGAATTAGAGCAAATGCAAATTTAGATTATGTTTCCTCGTTTACACCAAATGGTACATTAAGCTGCAACGATAGGCAAATCATACATGTCAATGCTATTTCTCACCAAGAGCTAAGATGAAAGCAAAGAAGAATGAAAGTGAAGTAAGATTTGTATGTATATATGAGGAATATCCCACCTCACTTTCACATTATAACTTTGATCATAAAACTAGCATACGATTTACACAAAAAGCTCTTAGAGCTTCTTTCACGGATTTATTGAGGGAATGACTTCATAGTTAGTGGCTGAAGACAGTCTTCAGCTGTGTGTGTCATGGATATCTAGACCATTAAATAATATTTGAGAAGCTAATTTTTGGTAACCTGTCATCTAAGCAAGTTTGGAGTCGGTCATACAAAGCCACATCAAAACTTTGAAATCTAAAAATCAAACCAGTATGTCACCACAAAAATAAAAAAAAGAACTAGTGTCACACAAATGTGCACAGGAACATTTTGACAGCTCTGGTAAGTCCACAAATACCTCCTTGTGGTGAGAGGGGATGTGATTGCTAATGGTATCTCCTGCTTTCTCCACAGCCCTGAGCAGTCACCAGGAGAGAAGGCATAGCCCCACCTCTAATGGTCTGTGTTGGCCCCACCCTCCTTGGGCCAGGGCCTATAAATATGGAGGGATGAAACTGGGAATGTCATCTTTTGACCCTGGAAACCCGAGAGAGATAAAAGACAGAGCTCTTAGCTTTTGAAATTGCATTCATTGTTATAGGCACATCATTAGGATGGCACATGCTCGATTACGTTTTTGTTTAGGACTTTTTATTTCAAGAATACCAACTAAAAGAGGAACTACTAACTTGGCACCCCAGCAATTGCCCCAATGACTGGAAGGATTATCACACCAGATTGTTGTGCATAAAATGGAGAAGCCGTTATATTATTGTGAGCACAAGGAGAATATGCCAAGAGATCATCACCTAATGGGAAATGGGGAAACATTGTCAGGGGGCATGCCAAGGTCAATACCAGAGATCAAAAAATGCCAAAGCATCAAAGTAAAGGAGCAAAAAAGTACAAAGGCCGAACACTAAAGAAGGTTGATATTGAAATGAATCCTGCCACCAACCTATTTTAAATATGGCTATATAACAAATAAGAGAGATGTTGATGGATTATCCAAGCAAGGGATACTGAGCACACCAATTGCTGCCATATTTATCCTGGATGGTAAAATATGATGTCACCAATTATGGTGATCATAATCACATGGGAACTTCTGGTAACCATTAAAAAAATAGTGGCTCCCAAAATAATGTCATGGTAAACAAAAAATAAGACATTAACATAAATTGATTAACTCAAAATTGCTTTTAAAGATATATTTTGAATCTTCATGTTCCAAAATTTCAGAATATATTTAAATGACACTACAAATATCAATTAACATAAGTAAAGAAAACATAAATTGAATAAAGACTGAATAAAGAATAAAATGACAAAACTCAAAACAATGCCAAACACATTGATTATTATTTTATTTTAATCCAAAAACTTGGATACCAGTGATTGCATTTCACTTTCCTATGTAGTGGCGTAGTGATTATTTCACGCATTCTGTCTCTGACAATCACGTTAGGAAAGGTTCACTGTAAAATTTGGCGATGCTCCTGAGATAAATCGTAATGAATATAGGACTAATAATTTACACCAAAGTCAAAAATAATGTATAATTGAAAAATACACAAAAAAGAATTCTGCACAAGCAAAAACCAGAATTATAACAACAATAATATCTCATATTTGGCATATACTGTATCTCAGGTATTTCTCTTTGTTGCTAGATGTCTTCATGTTTATTTTTCCTTCACCCAAATTGCTCCTATTGTATGTTTATCTGTTTTATCTTTTTTATTTGAAATAAAACACAAATGGGCAGAATACTGTATACGGTGTCACACACGTGTGCATGGGAGGAAGCTAAAGGACTTGAGTAAGGGCAATTCCGAGTCAGACCGGGATGTGGCAGAGTGCACTGATTCTTTTTTTCGCTTTCCTGCAGACCAACAGGAAGACCTTATTGTCTCCGGCCCCTTTGATGTCACGTCCGGGCTCAAGCCTATGGCTGAAGACCCTTATGAGCCTGTCCCATCTGACTTCCTGTCTTCCCCTTTAAAATCCTCCACCTTTTCCTTATTCCCTCAGTTCTGTTTAGGACTCGGTTTTGTGCATATCAGTGCTGTATAACATTTTGCGACTTTGTGGCCAGGATACCAAATATACGGGTGGCTGCCCCAGACCTTGCTATGACTCTGTGTGGAGTTTCTGACAATGGCTATTTCTGTGCTAGTCTAAAAAGTGAGCTCTGCTTGCTACTGCACATGCTTTACATAACATGTCAGCTGTGATGTTGCTCATCAGCATGCATGTGCACACACATTGTTTCAGTGCTTGTAGCACAGAAAAGAGAAATTGAAGGTAATTTTGAATAACTTTAAACCTCCTAGTCCTCCAGGTGAAGAAATTTGTATTATACAATTACTGTGTATATACATTATTGTACTTGTGATTCAGTTGTGATTTTAGATAAATATGTGAGTTAATTTCTAAGTTTAGACATGAAGAAAATTAATCGTTTTTCCTTGAACTTCCCAAATTATTAATTCATGCACATGAAACACGTATACTAATATTATTGTTTCCTTATTACTACAGCCATTTGACAACCAATAATGTTCAAATTCCAATTTATCTAAGTTCACTGGCAACTGTTAACCTATGATTTTTTTTGTTTTGTTGCCTGCTTACCTGTAAAATTGCATATTGCAGTTTAAAATGACATCTCCCGAGAAAGATCTGAAACTGCATGAATTTACATTCTGAAACATTTTTTAAATAACAAAATTTGTGGTGGTGGTTGATGGGACCATGCACTGATGCATTGTTGCACCCACCACACGACGAACCACCTCAGGATCCTGATTTGAGAAACAATTTGGAAATGCATCAGATCAGCATTGCCAGTCAGTAATGTGTATAGTGATCAGTAAATGGAAGAGAATGATCTGATAGCACACCTCTATAACAGTGTAATATGGAATTCTAGGGACAGCTGCTGGGTTTATTACAAGTTTCAGAGTATTGAGTGGGTGACTTTCTGTGTGTGAGCTTGCTTTTCTGCTTTTAGAACTCTTGTGTGGGCATAACTTTAAGAACTGTTCACCCTTTTTTACCTAATATCTCTCACTGTGGCATAGCCTTTACTTCCTCAGGTTGTATAATCATTTGTTCTGAGCTCCTGATGCCTGCCATTTGCTGGGTTTAGTGCTTTTGCTTGGTACTAGACAAAATAAAAATCTTTAATCAATTAGATTTGAAATCTGTCACTTTGAAATTACCAGCAGTCTACATCATTCAAAAAACACTTGTTTCAGTGGCCCTGCAACTATAAAAACTTTTATTAACATACAGTAAGAAGGCCACACTGATCACAAAGTAAATGAAACAAAGAAACGGGAAACTCTAAAAGTTAACAATATTAATTTATTTGTTTTTTTCCACTCAAAAAACTTTACAGTAATATGATATAAAATGAAATAAAAACAAGACTTCACTGCATGGGGTCTTAATGGTTAGTTGAGTCATATTAGGTTATGCAGTAAGAACTGGATTTAAAACAGATGATAACATCATTTGTAATGCCACATTCTGGGAGAAAGAGCCCGTAGTGTTATAGTGCTATGAAATAATGCAATTAGCATTATGATTCCTATTCAGTGGCAATGCTGTCTGTGTGTCTAATAACCTATTTGATTCAACTCCTCTGGTTTCATTGTCAAAATAAAGTCTGGGTTCCTTTATTTCGACATTCTATTGATAGTTCATTATAACAGTACCTTCTTTGGCTAATGAAGTGTACTGTATTTTGAATGTGATGGGTATCATACAAACATTTAACATTTATTTATGTTTTAGATCATTTATGTTAGGTAGAATGCCCAGTGTGGGCTGGGTGGTCTTGTGGCCTCAGAACCCCTGTAGATTTTGGGTTTTTTTTCCCCAGCCCTCTGGAGTTTTTTTTTTCTGTCCTCCTGGCCATCAGACCTTACTTTATTCTTTGTTACTTAGTATTGCCTAATCATATTTTTATATTTTTATTTTTTTATAAACTTTTCTTTCTTCATCTTGTAAAGCACTTTGATCTACATCATTTGTATGAAAACGTGGTATATATACAGTATACTGTATATGTTGTTGTTGTTGATCACATACAGTATCTAGATAGTTCTGTCCTTTGGTTCAAAAGCCAAAATATGTTGGTCAATTAATTAAATCCTCCAAATATTGTATTATATTTATATCTAACTAACATACTTGTTGCATGTTCATTTAAAACATCATTTAATATTCTATTTTAGTTTAAGGTTTCTATCCATAATATGCGGGTTAGATCAAAGAATGGAAGGAGAGAAAAGCTGGTGTCCTGTGGGGGTTTGAGCAAATTGTACATGCAGAAGAGAGAAGAGGAAGGGGTTAGGAGGTCAGCTTGAGGTTTCATGTGAGTCATAGATGAAGGGTAACATTCGACAAGCTTTGGGGGACACTCAGAAATGAGGAGCTAGATGCCACAGATCAGGAGCTGAAACCCCCTTCTTCACCTTCCTTCTCGAGTGAAACCTCAAGGGGGACCTTTGATATAACAGTACAATTATCAGGTTACAATATTCCAAGGGAGACATACATGGATGACACATATCACTCTCCATGTGTGGACAACCCCACTCCGGCTCTTCAGTTTTTATTTTCCAAGTAAGACTGTGCAGAAAATTCCTCTCTTTCTCTCAGGTTGCATTTGAATTATGTTTTGTTAAGTTCAACTTGATTGTATGGAATGTGGTTTTCATCCAATAAAATAAAAAAAGAAAGAAAAATAAGAGGGGAGGCTAAGAATCTCATCTCTGCAAACAATACCCAGAAGAGAGAGTTTCAAGATGTTGTTTCCACATGGTGGCATAGAATGGAAAACATGAGTAGCAGAATGCTACTTTTGAAAGCACTACCTTTTATCACATTTAAAATTAATGTTTTTCTTTTCAAGAGAATGAACCAAAATGATAGA
This sequence comes from Erpetoichthys calabaricus, assembly GCF_900747795.2. NCBI lineage: Eukaryota > Metazoa > Chordata > Cladistia > Polypteriformes > Polypteridae > Erpetoichthys > Erpetoichthys calabaricus. The sequence goes on along the minus strand of NC_041400.2, from coordinate 137,071,101 downwards.
TAAGAACTTGAAGGAAACAATAACATTTTAATTAACCTAAGTCCCCCTCGCATTTAACTCTCCATACATGAAAACCTTTAAGCCACAGTCTCTTGCTATACTGTAGACTTTTAGAACTGCAGATATTTCAATCTTAGATAGGTTCATCGGCTTTTTGATAATAATAAAATAAAACATAATAAATTTAAGACACTTGAGAAACTAAAATCTGAATTTCTACCGTCTAGTATGAATTTCTTTAGAATACCTGCAAATTAGACATTATATTTTTCAAAGATTAAAATTTAGTCTTATTGGTAATCTGTTTGATAAACAATTATATTATAGATATACATTTACCATAGAACCCTATGATGTCAGTGTGGGAGTGAAACCAAAGCAGTTTATTTTTTGCTACAGATTTTACCAGCACTTGCAGAAAAGACGCTAAATTGACTGGAAAAGAACCCTCCAACATGGGGCAATGGCTGTAAGAATAAAAGAAGTCTATTTGATGGATAACATTGTTTTTTCTTTAGATCACAGAAGTTTTGCTGAAAAACATAATCAACCTTCGTAAAAGGTAGGGGGACAGTTGTATGAATTAACATAACTAAAACATTGAAAATAATTAGTAATATTAACCACAGGTAGAAAACAGTTCTCAGATATAGTTAACAGATATATAAAATAAAACTTAGGTAGACTGCAGCAATATTATCAAGCTCATGTTCATCTATATGTGACAGTAATAATTCTATAAACATGATGTGTATATTTTACTGGAGTTTTTCTTTCAACCTTGTTTCATCTCATTGAAAGTTTAATTGCAACGTCACCGAAACAAATCATATTTAGCATTACTTTTGTATTTCAAATGATAGTGTGTACATATGTGGAGTTACTGTGTGAGCTCTTGAAGTAAACACATATAAAATGCTTTTAAATTCTTTAATAAAACTAGGGGCCCCCTACTCGCTTCACTCACCCCACCCAACCCCTCTCTGGGAGCGCACTTCACACTTGCCACTTCATGTCTCTGCCGCTCGCGTTGTGAAGGGGGGGGGCTTAACAGACACTAAGGTGATGCAGACGAATCAGCTGCTTGCTTACAGCTACTGCTACTGAGCTGCATGTTCTGCGTGTCGCGCTGCGCGTCGATCTTTTAAAACCCTGTACAGAAGCTGCTGCTGCTGTGCTGCATGATCTGCATGTCGCGCTGTGTGACAATCATTTAAAAGCATGTACAGCAGTGCGACGATCATTTAAAAACTTGTACAGTAGCTGCTGCTACTGTGCTCTGTGATCTTTATGACGCACTGCGTGACGATCATTTAAAAGCCCAGCTGCTGCTGTTGAGCTGCGTGATCTGCATGTCGCGCTGCGTGACGATCATTTAAAAGCCTGTACAGCAGCTGCTGCTACTGTGCTGTGTGATCTGTATGACGCGCTGCGTGACGATCATTTAAAAGCCTGTACAGCAGCTGTCCTTTTGTCTCACTTCCTTGTGTCCCAGGACGTTAAAGTGTCTCTGAAAAATTGTTTGTAAGTAGGGCGTGATGTGCAAGTAGTTTTGCGGGACTTCAAAGTGTCTCACCGAGATGATCATGTCTCGACCCAAAATTTTTTTATATAATAGATAAACATGCTTTGGATAACTTATAAATATAGAGAACAATAATAAAAAGTAGGTTGGAAAAAAATAGTAAAAGAGAACCATAGGCAGTCTCCATTAATACTCCAAACTAGTCAGTGTTTTTTGCATGCTATGCTTTAAAATAAGTTAGGCTAAATGGTGTACAGTTTAATTTGTCTGCATGGTATTTATATATACAAATGATGCTCAAAACCTGCAAGTTTTTTAGGCAGAAAAAATGTACTGCTGCATTTTCATACATTTGTTAATGCACATCATCTATGCAACTGAAATCTATGCAACTGAAACTGCAAGTATTTTACTGGAAACATTATATAGAGTAAGTAATAGGAGCCATCAACTGTTATGGAATGTTTTGGAGATTTCCTTTCTGGACTAGATCATTTAGGTCATTCAAACTAAATGTTACAAAAGTGATGCCACTATCATAGAAGAAGCTTTCATCATTTCAGGTAAATGGACTTTGCTAAGCAGTGCATCCGTATTGCTGCTCCATGCTAAATCCATCTCTATTATTACCCATATTTACCTGAAGAGGTGGAGTGCCTCTCTGCCTTGGTGTTCAGTACATTGTGTGCATCTGGAAATCACACCTAAACTCATGAAAGCCATAGAAAAGTGTTGATTTGAAAATTCCTACACTGGAGACAAGTCATTTACAACAACTACTTGATTATGCATATTGTATTTTTAGAGTAATAAATAAATAATTCATCCAACTGGTCCAGAATAGTGCAATGAATTAGAAAATATCAGCCTTCTGGACACGTATCTGTTAAAGAGTAGGCACACTTTATATTATCTTTCTTTCAGTTTTGCTCCTCCTTATACCCTTCTGACTACTCTCATCTTAGTTAGTCAACCCAGCATAAAGGATGATGATATCTTCAACCTCAATGTCTCTGTCTTAATGGAGAAAGTATTAATACCCATGGCCATATTACATATCAGAAACATGGCCCAGTGACATTCAAAATTAGCCTCTGGCTGTGCTGACTATGATAATGTGCTTGGCTATGCCAGCAAATTGTCTAATTTCTTCTTCATGGAGAAAATGTCATGGGACAGTTTGGGAGTGCATTTGTAATCCGAGTATTAAATGACAAGGACATTTGTTCTCTAAGAAATATTTGGTAGCACGCACTATAGATCAAGTGTCTCCTACTCTTCATAACAGGGCCAAATGGACCAAGCCTGCATTTGTACCTCACTCCCGTCATTGAGAGTTCTATTGTTTAAGCTTTTCAAGTTCAAAATTTTCGTTACTCTGTGAGAGGCGCTATATAGCGCCCGACCCGGCACAGACTGAGACAGAGACACGTACTTCAATAAACACTCTTTTATTGCTCTTCAGCCGTGGGGCACACCTTCCCCGTGTCCCACAGGCCCAACACAGTCCCACACAAGCACAATTCTCTATAAACAACAATCCTTCTGGCAGCACCACCACTCCTCCTCAGGCTTAGTCCTCCTCCTCCCGACTCTGGCTCTCCCGAGTGGTGGTGGCTGGCCTTTTTTATACCCCACCCAGAAGCGTTCCAGGTGCTTGATTACCTGGTCCTAACTGAACTTCCGGGTGGGGCTGATGAGTCGACCAGCTGGGCTGCAGACGTCATGCAGCTCCCCCTAGCGGCCACCCGAGCCCCCAACCAGGCTGTGGAGGACTCCATCTCCCATGCGCCAGGTTGGGGGATCATCGTCCACCAGGGAGACTGCCACCAAGCGTCCCGGGGGAGGTACTGAGCTGCCCATGGTGGCTCCCCCGGAACAGATGCAGCAGGGGCGTCCCTGCCGGGCATGGGACCCGGCTGTCCTTCACAACTCATTGAATTCTTGAGAATGCCACTGCCCTCCTCCATGAAAAAGCTATTAAAAAGATCTATATGTTGATTAAGTCAGAAACTAAGGCTAATTTCATAATTTGAACTTGTTCTCCATTACTAAACTAATGTGTTCATAACTCCTTCAGTCAACACTTGTTTGCTTTTGTGTAGACAGCAACATTTTCTTTATATTCTTTAAGATTTTAGATTTCTTTAGTGTATGACACTTTATCTGTCACTTTATCTAGAATTTTGAGAATAAACTATACCATAAATGTTTATAAAGTATACACTCATATCACTACTTTATTAAGTACCTATATAGTACCAATTGCCAGCAGAACAGCCTGAAGTTTTTTGAAACATGGATTCAGCAAGGGGCTAGAAACAGTCCTGTTGGATTTTGGCCTATGCTGATTCTATAGCATTACACCTTTCTGTTTCACATTTGACTTCCTGTGCTGAATTTGTCATACTGCTAACCTTCTGTTCCAACTCGTCGCAAAGGTGCTCTTTTGGGTTGAGATCTGGGGATCATGCAGGACAAAGTTTAGTAAACCAAAGCCATTGTCATGTTCATGGGATCAGTCTGAGGCAGTGAAAGCTTTATGACATGGTATACTATCTATCTGGAAGTATTTGAATGAATAAGAGTAGACAAGTCAAGCCAAATCAGATTTATTTAAATATAACATTTATAACAACTGAAAGTTGACTAATGTGCTTTACAGAGTAAAATCAACAATAGATAAGAAAAGGAGTAAAAAACATAAGACATTAGAATAAAAGGATTAAAAAACAAAGGCAAAATCAAAACACAGCCAAGTGTAATGCCTGTCAGTTAACAGTCATAAAATACATAAGCATTTAGAAAATAAAACAAGAAGTAAAACTACAATGTCAAGCTAGACTGTCAATGTTACCTAAAAGCAAGAGAGTAAATGTAAGTTTTTAGCTGTGATTTAAAATAATTAATTATAGGAACTAACTTGGACAGGATGTTTCAGAGCTGAAAACCCACTACAGTGAAGGCATGATCACCCAACAGCTTGGAATAGACAGTAATAATTGATGAGAGGACCAGAGGGACCTAGTGAATAGTAAAGACAGAAGAGATCAACAAAACAGCTGATGCAGACCCATGGAGGGCTTTAAACACAAACAATAAAATCTTATTCCAGAGGGAGTCAATGAAGAGAAGCTAACATGGATGAAATATGATATATTTTTTTATTGCCAGTCAAGACTCTGGCAGCAGCGTTTAGAATTAGTTGTAGTCGGGACAGAATGAGTGACAAACACCAGTATAGAAAGGATTACAGTAGTCAAAATGGAATGAAACAAAATCATGAATACGGTTTCATAGATAATTAAAATAGTTGTGGTAATGGTTTAACTTTAGTGATAGTCCCAAGCTGAAACAGATAATTTTGACCACAGTTTATCAAATTTGAAATCTGGGTCAAAGATAATACCAAGGTTTCTAACCTAAGACCCAATGTGTGGAGTTCGTGAGCTGAGATTTCTGCTGATAGTATTAATGGAGGACAAAAGACCAAAAGCAAATAATTTCTTTTTGCAATTTGTTTAGTTAAAGAAATTTTGATGCCAACCAATTTCAACCATTTCATATCTTCAAGGCAGCAGTGAGAGTGTCATTGGGTTTCAGAGGCAGGTAGATGATCTGCGCAACAGTAATAAAGGGATGTTACTTATTAAGAACAGTGCTAAGTGAAACAAATACAAAGACAAAAGATCCGGTCCCGGAACAGATCTTTGTAGCACCCCACAGGTAAAAGGGGCATAGGAGATGATGGCATACCAAAGGTGACACTAAATGTCCTGCCCTTAAAGGTATTCAAGGTATTCTGCAATCTAGTCAAGTACAGTGCCCTGAAAACCAGCCCAATGCTCAATGTCATGATCAACCATGTTGAAGGCAGCATTCAGATCCAAGAGAATGAACATAGCACACCTCCCAGAATCATCTGCTAACTGTAGATAATTTTTCACTCTCAGCATAGCAGATTCATTGCTGTTAAATGGTTATAAAGGAGTGAAATGGCAAGCAACAGTGCTCTATGTTGCTATGATATTTAAATAATGTTTGGATGAAATTAAGAGGGGTGGCGCAGTGGGTAGCGCTGCTGCCTCACAGTTGGGAGACCTGGGGACCTGGATTCGCTTCCCGGGTCCTCTCTGCGTGGAGTTTGCATGTTCTCCCCGTGTCTGCGTGGGTTTCCTCTGGGTGCTCCGGTTTCCTCCCACAGTCCAAAGACATGCTGGTTAGGTGGATTGGCGATTCTAAATTGGCCCTAGTGTGTGCTTGGTGTGTGGGTGTGTTTGTGTGTGTCCTGCAGTGGGTTGGCACCCTGCCCAGGGTTTGTTTCCTGCCTTGTGCCCTGTGTTGGCTGGGATTGGCTCCAGCAGACCCCCGTGACCCTGTGTTTGGATTCAGTGGGTTGGAAAATGGATGGATGGATGAAATTAAGAGGCCTAATGTGTATAAACAAAACATTCCTACATCATTTCTCTACCATCACTAGCCTATACTGTTGATACAAGGCATGTTATAGCAATGGTTTTATGCTCTTTACATCAAATTCTGATCCTGCCATCTGCAAGTTGCAACATAAATCAAGATTTTTCAAAGTAACATTTTTTAATCTTGCATCATTCGCTTCTCTCATCTGCTTCCTTATTCGACACATTGTAGACTCAGAGATGCCATTCTGCACATCATTGTTGCTGTGGCCTTTTTTTTAGCTTGACTAAGTATGTCCGTTCTACTCTCACCTCCTTTATTAAAAAAGGTGCTTACTCCTACAGGACTGCCACTTACTGGATGTTTTCCCTTTGTCCATCATTCTCTATAAAGTCTAGAGGCTGCAACATGTAAAACTCCAAGGACTGCAGCTGTGTCTGAGATGTTAGAACTGCCATGTCAGAAATTTTATCACAGTCAAAGTCACTTTTAACCTGACATTCTGCCTCCTCTTTCAGTCTTCCTCTCTGTCCAGATGCTCAGTATAATTTGTATGTATGTTATATCATATGTTATTTGCTAGGCTTTCTTTTAGTATTGAGTTTAGTATTTTACTCTGGTTTATTGTCTTTAATTCCATTTAATGCCTTTGTATATCCTGTATCTATCTGTTTAATTGTTCTATTCAGTAAACATCCATAACCAATGTTACATATACCTGCTGTTTTTCTATGAGACTCTGTGAAGCGCCTTGAGCTTAAGAAAGGTGCTATATAAATAAAATGTATTGTTTATTATTATTATTACTTACATCATGCGTCTTATCCAGTCTATTGCTTAGTCAAACAACAACTAAACCTCTGGGACACGTGTGCACGCTAAATGCATTACTAATTCAAGTATGCCCACATGGTTGGCTCTTTGGAGAAGCAAGCTATTTGCCATGGCAAGCAACGTGTCTCCTACAAATAACATGGCAGAGCTTTCTGCACACATATAGGGTATACTGATACCTTGCTGCCTTGTGCCTTCATACTTGCAGTTTCAGAAATAGCCCTGATTCAGTCCTGCCCGGAGTCAGCTTCTGGGTTTTAACCCTGATCTGCGTCATGTATGTTTTTGTGCTAATTTTGTTATGCTGATTATATTGTTTGTTTACACTGCTAAACATCCATTAAACTGCAGCATGTATATTATATTATTATGCTATGTGCTCAGAATTCTATTTTTATTTCTAAGTAATTGACTTTTTCCCTTGTTAAAAGTTTTTTTTTGCCTAGCCAAATTTATTTTGTTCCCAAAGAAGATAAGAAATTGTAAAATTGGTTTAAACATTGGATCTTATAGAATACTGCATATACTTTATTTTATTTAAAAGAATTATGGCACAAATCAAAACCTAATCGTGATTTCTTCTCCGAAGTAAACAACTCAATATTAAGAAAATCATATTGGTAAATGTGAAGAAAAAAGGCATGGCACATTAATTTTAAATGATGAGACTATAACGGATAACTTTAAAATGTTTAGCTTAGTTTCTGTTCCATAGCTTAAAGAGAAAATACAATTTTACATTAACATTGCATTATTAATCTGACTGACAGACCAGCCTTAGATTTGCATTTAATTGCCATTTATCCAGAACTAATGATTTGAATTTCTTATTGAAAAAAGAGCTCATAAATACTGAATCCATGTAAAATAGTCTGTGTTTGAACTGTACAAGCCATCTTTGCATGTCTGATTTGGTGAGAGAGGAGCTGTCATACAAAATTTAGAGTTAACTGACAGTAGGGCCTGTAAAATTAATTGCTAACACATTTCAGATATTCATCTGGCTATCTCTCCATTTTCATTAGTCACTTAGTCATGGAGAAGGTCAAAGCTATTTAAAGATATATGAATGAATAATGACAATGACACCAGCTGGAATATATATTAAAAGTACTGTACATACTGTATATATCCATAAACATAAGCAGGAAAGTATAAGAAGCAGGCCAGGGATGCAGCCATGCAAACCTAAGTGCAGTATCTCCTAAATCAATAAATTCTAATTATATACTAATGCATTTTAATAGAACAGTTATTAATTTATACAAATTAAAAGAACCCAGGAGGAAAAATAGGCTTCTACAACAAAGCTCCCATGCTTGAGATTAGTCTGTGCCTTATTCCTTCCAGGTCATCCTGCTGTCAAATAGGCTTGAAGCTGTGTTATTTCAGCTATGGCTATTAGATCTGTTACAGTTTGGATGATGCTTTATTGTCACTGTCAAAGAAACAGTGACCTGGTTAGGCCTAACAGGTAAAATCTCAGCTTTTCTGTCCATTTAAAATCTTTCACCTACAAAGTATACTGATAGTCACTTTTGAATTTACTACCAACATTTAATGTTGATTAAAAATGATTTTTATACTAAAGGTTTTAATTCTTTAAGTATTTTGACTGGTGAGAAACTAAATTTACATTATTTAGGTTGTTGTTTTGATGATGAGTAATGTAATAAAGGATACTTAGTCCCTTTAATATCAGATGATGTATGAAAAGGAAATAAGCATCTCAATCTCATTTTAGCTGGTGAGTGGTGCAATGGTAGCATACTGAGTCGGCCATACCATACATACTTATACCAACCAACAGCCACCAGGTCCTTCTGAGGAATGTGCTGAAACTTCAAGGCCAGATGAGAACTATAATACCTCCATCATAACCCAAGTCTATTGAAGTCTTACCAGTGGGCTGCTAACTGAATGCCCAGAAAACCTCTGTCGTGGTTAGTCTCCAAATGAGCCAAAATTTGGTAAAGGAGTGGCTCATGTAATAATTTCTATTTAAATATTTTATTAATAATTCAAAAAATCAAGGAGCGCAATTACAAATTAACAAAAAAAAATTAATACAAATTGGAAAAAGTAAACTGAAATGCTTTATATACTTAACACATTAAATACCATTAACAACGCATTGCACGATAACGTGCAGTGAATACACTTGAATTGAGCATTCATAGTTTTCATCCTCTTTCTCTGTATGTTTACCATTTGTTTGCTCAGAAGTTGTTGTGCTTGCTGCTTCCTGAGCAGCTCTTCTTTTCTCCACCCTAGCGGCCCGCTTCTTCTCTTCTTCCGTCAGCATCTTTTCACATTAAAACTGATAAAGTCAGTGTTTGTGTTGCAGTTACTTAGTACGTTTTTCTTAATTCTTCAATCTGCCTGAAGAATGATTTAAGATATGAAGAGGTAGGGGATGAGAATGGCGCTTGTACGCATGCGGCGCACGGCTGCTGCCAACAGTTGATTTTACAATAAAATAAAATAAAAATAAAAAGAGGAATAACCTTGGAGGTCAATCATCACCCTGAAAGCGGATAGTAGACATCACGTAGTATATGTGTACTAAATTTCAGGTCAATAGACCAAACGGTTTGCGAGCTACAGGTGATTTAAAATCCTGGACAGACAAACTAACAGCCACGGTAGATATAAAGATATATACAATCAAAATTTGGGTTAATACCTCATGCTCAAAACTACTACAGGAACTCTGAAGGCCAAACTGTTTTACCCAAGGACAAAGAGCCTAAACTGATCTACAAAACAAAGGCTATCCCCCGAATTACCCCACCTCCATTCAGGACCAAAATCAAGCAAAATTAGGCAGGACAACAGTGTAAAATGCCACCATATCTATATGCTATAGATAGGTGATGCACAATGGCTTGTGGAGGAGGACAAGATTATCCTTAGTTGATCCTTAAATCAAACACACAAAATACATTTAAGATTGGTAGTTAACAAAATGAACTGTTAATTAAAACAAAAATGGACAAGGGTAAAGCCCATACAAGAACATAACCCCAGCTATCTACTTGGAACCACACAAGCAGGTCTGTTCATGGATGCTACCAAACCATGCCACACCTCATCCTTTCAAGATGTAAAGTCTTGCAACATTGTGAAGGAGCCTTACTTTGGTCCCTAGTTCCCACTCTTTAATTCACTACCTAAAGTTCATAATCTTCATTGTAAGATAAGTGCAGTTCAGATCAAACATTAAAAGCAGCAGAGCAGTAGAAAACCTAGAAGACATCCTCATTTAATCAGCAATGGAGTAAGAAAGATTTTCTTCGCAGCAACAAATATGGAGCCAGTTAGGAAACACAGAAGGGAGTGTAGACCTAGAGAACTGTGTCTCGTTATACCTGGTTTTGCATTGTGATTTTTCTATAATTTCTCTATAGCAGATTGTTTCAAGAAGATAAACATTAAAATTCAAGCTATTTTTTTTCTCTAAAGGTTGTTGTTTTTTCTGGTTCACATGTGTGTGGAAGTTCATACGTATTCATGATTGTTTATGAGATGAGTAAATTAAGGCTTGTAATATGCAAAATGAACAGTTGAAAAATAATATCTCTAAGGCAGAAATAATAGAAGATTCATTTAGTATTACAGAAGTAAAAAACTGGTAAATTTACAAGTAAATGGTACTAAAATCTTCATTTTTTTTCTTTTAACAAATCAATTTCTGTTGGCCTACGGTTGACTGATTTTCCCTCTGAGAAACCTACATCTGTGGGTGCGCACAATATTTTCAAGTAGCACACAATGATGCAACTCAGGAACTCTCCCTACTAAAAAATTACAAAGAAGGGGTAGCTTAATGATCCTCCTCCCCATAATCACTTATTAAAACTTGGCACAAAAAGCCCAGATCTTTTTGAAATCAATATTAGAGTGGCTTGGTTTGTTTGTCTTATGCCCACCAATCACAAATGCTATCCATGTATACTTTGGCAGCTATTGACTTTAAAGTAACTTTGGTTTGTGAAACACAGTGGAGCAGAGCTCAATGACGAATATTTCAACAAATAACTCTAAATGGAATAGAATTCATCAATGTCATGTCTAAGTTCACATTGTTTAACTAAAGAAGAGCTGAAGAAAAGCAGTGTTGTGAATGAACTAGTTCAAAAGAGCTCGTACATTGAACAAGCTCATTTTTCTAAGAACGGTGAACTTAACGAAATGTATTTGCAAGTGAAGAACTTGAACCTGAGCTAGTTCAGTTTTATATGACATTCTGGATCTGGTTTAGGTCCAGATTAAACGTTTTGCCTTACCTTGTAATGTAGGGGTGGAGCTGAATCCAAATACGGTATTCGGATAGTGGAGTTTTACGAATATTTATTTTGTACGAATTTTTTGCCATTTATTTGTATTCTGAAAAAATAACGTAAAATCAAACAGGCACTGTCTGTGTCTGCCTGCTTGTGCTTAAGCTGCATCCCCACTGACATGAGCAAGCGGTGAAGCTCCACTTTCGCTTTTAGGAAAACGTTGTACTTCGCATGGCCACTTTATATTTTTACCCATTGGACATGCAATATGAGACGCGAATATTAACCGGTAGCGTAATAGGTTAGTTCACCTACACGCTCATTCCACAGTCACCATTTGTGTCACATGGTTGGAAATAGAGCGGTAATTTATATGTATACTGTACTTACATCTGTTTAATTTCTTTTTTGACCAGGAGGATATTAGCATATATGGTTATATGTGTTTGTTGCTGGATATAACTTAATTAAGTGTATTTAAATAAAAAAAGTCTTCATAATTTTATTCAAGAACACTGTAATAACCTAATATAAGGCATGCAAAATTGAAAAAAGTATGACTCGTGGGTCATTTATTCTCACTCCTTAAAAAATACAAAATGAACTGAACATGAACTAGTTCAATATTGAAATGGTGAACTATGAACGTGAATTTATTCATTTTAATCTGTGTGAACTGAACTTTGAGCTCGTTCTTGTGAGGTGTGAACTTGCACAACACTGCAAAAAAGTCAGTTTAGGACAAATTTAGTCTATCGTCAATTGAACAAAATTTGTAACATTTAGATTATTAAGATAAATCTTGCTGCTATTCACGATGATATGCAAAGAGTAATTTGTTCAAATACAGTATAGCAGGAAAATATACTTTTCAGTAAAAAGTGCAAACAGAAACACACACTGGCATATGAAATTATGTGAATGGTGGAGCTTGCTGGATTATGATATGGAAATGAACTCAGTCTTTAAAACTGAGGCCCTGTTCATCAGACTCTGTTTACAGAAAACATTTTCTTAACTTTCTCTCTGACACTAGCTTTTTTTTAAGGTAGTTATATGTTTTTGTCCTCTTATTTTCACATTATTTTAGTCTCCTTTGAGAACTACTTTTTGTATCTGGTTTTCCCTTTCACCTGATGAAGGATGGAAAGCATTGTATCCTCTTTAATAAAATCCCTGTGTGCGTCCAGGTGTCCGTGTGTGTGTGTGTCTTCTGGTGAAGTGCGCATGCACGGGGCTTCTGGTGAAGCGCGCATGCGCGGGGCACGGTGCAATGCGCGATATTACTGTCAGAGAGTTAGAGGCGTTTTACGGAAATACAAACCAGTATTACTGCGAGAGGAAATTAAAGGTACACAATACAGTGACGCATATTACAGCCACATACAAGCCAGTATTACTGTCAGAAGAGATTAAAGGCATATTACTGATGAGCACGCCTGTATTACCGCCAGAGAAAATTAAAGGTATATTACGGACATACAAGCCAGCGGACGTACAAGAAAGTATTATTGTCACAGAAAATTAAAGACACACAATACACGGCGGCAGCCCACGAAGAATGGTCAGCTCAGCAAGTAAACATCAACAAAAGAAAGGCTGAAAGAAAGAAAAATACGACCAACAAAAAGAATGAGGTCAAAGTCCCTTGCCATTTAATATAAACTGTTACTACTAATGTTTATGCACTACTGTTCTAGCGCCCGTTATTGTAACGGGCTAAATGACTAGTTTAAAATAAACATAAGAATGTGACTCTGCTTTTAGATTCTGATGTAAATACAGAGAAAAGCCAAGCAAAATGACACCTTTTATTGGCTAACTAGAAAGATTACAAGTTAGCCAAATAAAGTTAGCCAATAAAAGGTGTCATTTTGCTTGACTTTTCTCTACATTCATAATGGCTAACACGGTACAACACCCTAGTACTACAGATGTAAATACAGAGTTTTAATTTGTAGCAATTTTAAATCAAGCTTAATTGATTTTAATATTTTAATTAACTATTAAAATATGTCTGTAGTTAATTTGCCTGTGCAAAACATTTTTTATTATCACATATGAATCGAAAATGATATTGTATAATAATTACAGGGTAATGTTACAGAATCTGGTCCTTAGAGGGAATATTGCTGTTGGCTATCTATTCTTTTTCACTAAATGCTTGTACAGTATTTAGGTATGTAGTCTATTGAGCATGGTGGCTGTATGGCACTGACAGTAATGAGAAAGTATGTAACCATGATGTGGTGGTCTGGTTTGTGGAATTCAATTATGCAAACTTACCAAGGAAGATAAAATGACAGGTTAAGTTGGTCAACAAACTTAGCTGCTATTAGGTCACTTCAGGTGATCAAGTACAAAATAGTGAATGCCTAGGAGGCTGTGTGAATTTCATGCAATGGCCATTAGTTTCCAGGCATGTCACCAATGTTACATTGCTTATGACTGTCTAGATTCTGAATTCTTTACTACATCATCTTTAACTTCAATTTTGGCATGCATTGATTTTATTTTTCTTGACGTTGATAGTTTTACCGTTATGGCAGTGACATCACCATCACCAACATACCACCACATGGCACTATGGTAATTTATGTAAACCTTAACATAATCTTAATTACATTTCATTAACAGTGAATGAATTACTTGGTACTGTAATTTTATTTTATATTTGATTTTGATAACCAAAAACTGCCTAACAAATCATTTAAAAGACAAAGGAGTTCAAAATTCAGAGTATTTGCACACAAAGAGCTTAAATGGAAAATTCTGTAAGAAACAGGGACATTTATTTGGTGAACACAGTATTCTAACCAGTCTCCTTTTTGGTTGATTTAGCTTTTTTATTTATTTTTTTCCAGCCCAATAAAGAAGTCAGGTCTTGTGAGAAACACTATCATTTGCAGTTCAAATAAGATTCACTCAAGTGAAAGCAGCTGTACCTTAAGTGATCTGTAAATTGAAAGCATTGTCAATTTAACAACAATTATTGATTAAACAGGCTGAATAATGGCTGTTTCACAGGTTATATTAATGACCATTTTCATCCTTATTACTATTTTTCAGAGATAAGGTCACTGTTAAATCACAAGTATTATGTTAAGAGCTGACCTAATTCACACATTTTGGCCTAAGGAGTAGGACTTTTGTTATACTCACAAGTCTAGGATATATCCTTACATATATCCTTACATATAAAATGAATTTTTCAGTAATATAAACAGTGCTATTTGTTATTCTTATTGAAGTGTGAAATCAATGCAAAAGTCAAAAATGCCAAAGGTTAGCAAGAGCAAAAAGTACTGAATGATGCACAAACTAAGCCTTTTCACAATGGTAGAATGGCTAAGGAGGAGATGATATGTGTTTAAAACAACTTAAGCTGTGGCAACTATAAATTAGCAAATTGCATTGATTGGAGAAATTCGCCAAAGTGTTTTTCACATTGAATATGCTGTGCTTGCTTGTGACCTTGTTCACTGAGTATTTTCCTGGAAATCTGTAGTGCGGATGGCTTAGATGATGAGTTTTGTTCCAAGCACTCCATGATGCTTTGCTAGGCCAGCATGAATCACTGTGCTGTAGCAGCCATGCACAGAACTTACACCCATGCTAATCTGCTTCTGTGACAGTAGCAATACGGCACTGCATGGCTAATCTGCATGCATCATTAGCCATATCCTCCCCATAGGAGTCAAAACAAGCCCTTAAAAGAGCACCCCTCCCCCCCCAGTCAGAATGAGACCCTGTGGAATAATAATAATAACAAAAGATTTATTACCTTTTACATGGCGCTTCCTAGTTCTTAATAGAAGGAAAAAGTGCAGAGTATCTACACAGATAAGTAACAAAGAAGAAATTAACACTAGAATCCCTGAATCCTACGAAAAACGTTGTAATCCTGGGCCACCTTAAATTCCTTTGCACCTCTCCATCAGCATCTTTTGTTTTGCAAATGTGTCAATGAGCACAAGCGGCAAGCAGCCTGCTATCCCATCCCCCCACCAACACAGCTGATGTTCTCCCACTTGACGTTTGTTTATCTTGGTGTGAGGTGCCTGGAATTGTATAGGGTAAATAAAATAATAAAACGTTATTTGGAATACATACATTTCATGTGTGTTCCGTGTCTACAATGATCTGTGTAAGTGTAGCATGACAGGAAATGTGAGGCAAGAAATGTTAAAAACATAACTAAAACAGATTTTTTTTTCTATGTTATAGGAAAAATTAACGTGTGAAGTCCAAATATAAAATAAACACTTTCACAAAAGGTATAACAAAACAAGTGTGCCTTCATTAAAGAATATAACTAAAGAAATTATTCAAAGTTGCTGTCAATATGTAAACACCAAAGTCCATTTATCAATTGTATGGGTGGGTTAGAAGTAAGAATGACTGCATCTAAATCAGGAGGTTGCAGGTTTGATCCTGGGTCTTCCCCACATTTTCCATTATGAGTAGTGAGCTGCTATTATTATTACTCTCATATAATAAAAACAAACATTTGATCTGACTCTGTAACACCTGTTGTAAATTTTTGCTACTGTAAAAGTTAGTGGTTTTTTATTAAGATTTATTCTCTCAGTCACATTCACATGGTACAGTGAACTTGCCTCTCCCTCTCTGAGTTAATGGCGTACTATACAACTGGAACTTTGTGAGCGCAATGATCTGTATATATATATTTTTTTTACTTATTGGCCATTCCTTTTATTTTGTTTGTGATTATCCTTCCATCCTCATCTTTTGTTGTTTGAAGCATTGTGGCACAATGGTGTGTCACGTCTGTGTTATAGCTCAGATAACATTTTTTGCTACAATAATCCCTCAGGGACACTTAAAAGACAATTACACCATTATAATCTATTCAAAACTAGCTCAGGTCCTCCTTCCCCATTGATGTCAGTGTATAGAGTTTAGCAAAGTTCCTGAATATGTTTTGTTGGACTCATGGTAAAGCAAACTCTTTGGTATTTGCTTATCACTATTAGCAAAAACTTTAAATATTTATTTTTTCTGATGTTTTAACCATTCCAGTGTTCAGTAACATGTTAGCAGCTAATGTGTGTACTCAGGGCTCACTAAACAACTGGTCTCCCATAAAAAGTGAAATGGTACAAAGACTGGAGAATCTAAAATAAAAATACTTGTGCCAAATTTACTTTGAAATGCACAAGAAAGTTATTAATTATATAGGCTCCTTTGTCAAAAAATAATACATTCTAACTACTGGAAATGATCCAACATTGTATCATTTCATAAAAAAAATATTGGCCGTCTTAATCAAGTCACTTAACTTTAACATTCTTTTTTTTTGTAAAACAGCTGAAGCAATTATAAACTATAAAATGGAAAACAGTCATTACCAAAACTGATTTTTTTTTTCCTGAGATAACAATTTAAACACTTTGTGGAGCCATAGTGATAAATATTTCTCAGATCTTCACATTTTTCTTTTAAATATGTTATTCAGATAAATATTGTATGAAAGACATGGGTCAAAATTAGATCTAAGTTAACTCATTTTGAATCTCATTATTGTAATGTTGCTGGTTAAATAAATAATACAACAATTAAAATACTACTCAATTAAAACCAAGGTAATATAGTATGTTCTATTAGCATTAATTGATTACTAAGGGAGAAAGTGACTGGGACTGCAGCCTGCAGCCACTGCAGCCTCAGGAACCAAGATGGACACCCCTGAACTAGAGCATGCTACATTCTTACAGATACATTTGGACAGAATGCAGCTACAACTGAAATTTTCAGAAGTGTAGTTTAATGTGAGTGAATCTACAGATTTACAGATAGGAATGAAATGTAGTAAATATACTGTACATTTACCAAAGACCCATGTTACACCTTATGAAAGAGGGTAAGATGCATACATACAGAACACAGAGTAACAGCATTAGAAAAACCCCAGAAAACAGATATTAGACTAATTTCATAACTAATGTTAATAAAAAGACTAAAACAATATTTAAACAGACTGAAAGAAGACACAATAAGGGCTTTGTTGAGTTAAGTGAAGTAGATGGGACCACAGATAGCTGTTTTTTTTCTTACAAATATTAGAAAATATTTTTTCCATATAAAATGGCTAATAACGTTCATAAAATCACATCTGATTGTACTTGAAAACAGCACCTAGTTGATCTTCAAATCCTGTCAGACATTATCTAGACACATAATATGTGAATGTTGACATCAAAGCATCTTGATCTGCATGCTTGTTCTTATTGTTAAAACTAAAATATCAAAAACTTAGCATAATATACTTTATGTTTCTTTAAAATTCTTCATACTAGGCCATTATGTCACATCAAACATTCATTTCTCTGAGGTTATCAGTTTTAGGTAATTATTTTCTATTTATTTTTGGAATGTTTCTAAATCTGTCAGAAATATACAGTCATCCTCTAACAATATTCAAGGATCATTGTAAATGTATAAGCCTTGTGTAGAAAAGACTTTAAATATAAAAAGTGCTGGGATCCTACCCAGGAAAATTCCATTTAATTGAAGATTTTAGGTGGAGATACAGAGACGCAATGTCTCAGAAAATAGTGCTGCTCTGGTGGAGCTGTGTCCTTCAGTGTGGTTTTTGGTCAAGTAGTGGTGACTTCCTGCTGTTGTATTCCATTATTGTGGAAGAGGCCGAAAGGATGATGTCGGGAAGGAGTGGATGTGACATCTGGGACTTTCTCTGTCAGGGAACAGAAGTTGTTATTATATCTGGTGTAGCCTTCTTTCCAATAACCATGTTGCATAGTTCAACACACTCAATGCTTGCTATGCATACAGTAAATAAAACGTATATTATAACACTGTGAGTCATGAAGCCATGGCATAGACAATGAGTATGGTTTTTAGTGGGTCAGTGGTGACTTGGATTGGAAGTGTAGGTGAGGTGAGGACTTGAAGATGAGCTCTCACAGAACAGTTAATGGGGAATTGGTTAATAAAGTATGCATGTGCAATCAAAAGACCATTGCAGCCATTCCTCATTGACAGCTCTGGGTATCAGTAATGTAGCGCCTACAGTGCTGTACCAAAGATCTGAGTCCCGGGAGAGAAGATAAAGGAAAAGAAAAGAAAGAAAGTCATTGAATCCAAAAGCCTGCTGGAGAACTGAAGTGTGAAAGGGCCATTCTGCTGAAAGTCTCTGGGAGGAAGCGAGTGAGGAGTGCAGAGGAGATGGATCAAGCTGTGTTGTGGAATGGAAAGAGCAGGGGGTGCTTGAGTGCTCTACGGTCACCGCGGACAGTGGTGGAAGTGAGTACAGCTAGCTCTGTGGAAACTTTCAGCAGACGCCCATAGGGTTGGCGGGGAGGGAGCCGAAAAATACTGGTGCTCTTTGTGTCTTGTATTTCCTGAGCTATTGTTGAATGGGAGCAAAGGGGACAGGTGGTTCGCTGGTAACAAAGGAAGTATGGCTGACTGTGATTTTAAAATGTTTTCTTTATTTATTATCAACATCACTGATTTTAAAAGAACTATTTATTGAAAAGTATTTATTGGAAATGCTGAGAGCGTTTTTTTTTGCTCCAGGACTTGTTATGTTTTCATTGTTCTAGTGCATCTTTGCTAATGCCTATCTGTCTCCTGGGAGACATGAGATGACAAGGCTGCAGGCACATGGGGCACATCTTTATTGTAAATATTTGCTTTAAGCAAGACATTGGATGCAAAGCACCAGGATTAATGGTATCATTCAGTTACCAGCTGTAGATAATATTCCAGGCAATCTCAGAAGGCATGCAAATTTAGGTATACATACAGGTGTAAACTAGGTAATGCAGTTTTGAAGATGTTATTTAATTTCATCTCTGTGTCTGTGTGGGTTTCCTCCAGGTGCTCTGGTTTCCTCCCACAGTCCAAAGACGTGCAGGTTAGGTGCATTGGCAATCTGAAATTGTCCCTAGTGTGTGCTTGGTGTGTGAGTGTGTGTGCCCTTTGGTGGGCTGGCACCCTGCCCAGGGTTTGCTTCCTTCCTTGTGCACTGTGTTGGCTGGGATTTGCTCCAGCAGACCCCTGTGACCCTGTGTTAGGATATAGTGGGTTGGATAATGGATGGATGGAATTTCAAACATGTTATAAGTAAAATATAATAGATTAATAAAGAAAAAACATTTCTAACTTGTAAATAAATCAATTTATGTGTCTATTAATTTATCTGTTAGTTTTATGTTTATGTGGATATTATGTGCCGAAGGGGGCCCTACTATTGACTGATATCCCTCAAGAGATGGTTGTTGGGACAAGCTCAGGCCTTCTGTGACCCTAAATTGAAGCAAATAGGCTTGTAAACATATAAATCAATACATGTTTGAAAATTCATGTCTCTTTATGCATTCAACAATTATCCAATGCACTTACTCCTTCTGAGTACCCGGATTCTGTTCATTATCCTGTAATGTTGGTACCAACCCTGGACAGGTTCTCAGTTTGTCATTTCACACTCTCACAATACCTCCGCGGCTGCCATTTAAAAGTCTTAAATAGTATTTGGAATACCTGAGGAAATCCAGAATATGTAGAGAAACACCATTTGGACACAAGATGAACATCCAGACTACATATAATCAGTGACAAGTCCAGTTTTTGAACATGTTCTCTTAGTGCTGTTTGGCTACACTGCACCATTCAGTTCTAGGCTGGATTTTGTATGTATTATTTCTGCTTAAGCAGTTCTTTATTTTTGTTTTTCATGGTCACAGACTTTCGTTACTACTCTCTATAAATGGTTCTTAACAAAATTGCTGGAAAAAAAGTCAGAAATAAAAGCCACCAGACAATGCTGACAAAAGTCTGGTATTTTGCTGTCATTCAATCATCTGTAATGACTTGACAAATTCTGGTATCTTGACAAATATTATCAATAAATGTGAAATGCATAATTTGTGTGAAATTATTTCTGAGAAACTTTAAATAGAATGATTCTGCAGTAGCTTGTGTGACACAATGGGCTATAAAAAGCCTCTTGTAAGCCTTGCACCGATGAGTGTTTTACTTCTTTCATGTTCAGACATCATAATTTGAATCTTGTGTAATTGTTTTTTCATTAATCATCAGAAAGCAGACATAAACAATTTTAAAAATAAGAAGCTTCTGACAGTATTATTTATCAGTAGCTTGGTTTATTAATGCAAATAGGAAAAAGACTCATTTAATGCTATTTTGGTAGGTGTACTAAGATGTAGCAGCTGTTGCCAAAGGCACGGTGTTTAAACATCAGAGCTGTGTAGTACAGGGGTTCCTAACTTTTTTATGCCAAGCCCTCTCCCCTCAACAGACTTACTTAAGTCTGAGGACCACCTACTCATCCCATTCAAAAAATTATATGTGCTCTACATGCCTATAATAAACTGCTATATATAGGTTTAGGAGCTGTTTATGTGCATATACAAATATAAAATGCACATTATACCAATTAAACGTAATCTTGTTTTGGATTAGACATAGACTTCTCACAATATAACCAACACAAAAACTCACTTTTTGCCTAGTGAAAATTTTGGGCTTTATTTTTGTGCAGCTATTTTAAAAGACAAGTATGCAAGCTTCAGATCTCATGAATTCTTGTCAAAACAGGAGGCAAATCAGGAGTTCTCAAATGAGAGAAATTCATACAGTTTTTTGCAGACTTGAAACACTTGTCTTAAAACTTCCTCGTGAGATAGCCACTGATTCTCAAAATGCAGCTGAAGGCTTTCATAATTGGCATGCAGGTCACTGCACAGTTTGGCAAACAGTCAGTGTTTAAGGGGGCATGCTTTTATATTGCTGATGATTTTAACAACCTGTTGAAGCACTTGTTGTAATTTGTTCACCGTTCTTTTAGGAACAAGTGCTTCATGATAAGACACACAGTGCACGTCCATCTGGAGCTTTCACCTCAATTACTCGACTCTACTTGCCTGTCATGGCAGTGTCATTTGTATAGAACAGTCAAATGAATTTATTTGCCAGCCCAAAACCTCAATAATCTCCTGACCTGTTGTCCTACTGTGAGGATGGGGGTTGGCTCCATGCTCCCATATTGCTTTCGGGAGCCCTTGAATCCGACACCATCGGTAATGTCACCGATGAGCTTGGCAGTGAGGCATAACAATGAAACAAGGGAATGGTGTAAAAGTGCAAATGTGCTTTTATTAAAACCAAAACAAACAAAACAACAGTGTCCAAATAAGTAAGTGCAGTGTCTTTTTAAAAAATAATCCAATAAAAACAGAGGTGAAAAGTGGAGGTTAAAAAAAAACAATAGAAAAAAAAAACAATCCTTTAAAACGAGGTTAAAACAACGGCAGGAAGCAGTCCTTTAAAAACAGAAAGCCCGGTGTCTTCTTTTTACCTGGTGGCTCCCCTGCTTCTCCCATCGGGCTTTACAACAGGAGAGTCATCCTACCTGCAGCTGACCTTCTTCCCACTCGACTGGTCTGGAGGCTTCCCGATCCCTAGCTTCAGTTTAGCACTCTCCAGACTGAGACTTGGCTTCCCCAGCGACCAGGACGCTCACACTGGGGCTACTCCTTCCAAGCCTCCCGACTCCCGCTGTCTTCTGCAGCGAGCCGCCCTCCTTCTGGTCACTCCCGCTCCTCACAGAATGCTCAGCAGGGGCAACCACTACCAACTGCCCTAGGTGTCAGCCAAACACCTCGCTAGGCCTCACTGTCCAGCTGCCTGCAAGCGCTTGCTCTCTCTCTCTCTCTCTAACACACACCGGATTTCTTCTCATTCATTCCTGCTTTTTTCCTCACTGCTTTCTCCGTCTTTCTTTTCTTTGATTTTTCTCATCTTTTCCTGCTAGTTGCCTTGTGCTTCTATTTATTACGGGGACATGGATCAGCTGTGGCAATCAGGAGCTCCCGGGAACAATTATGGATGCGGATGACTCCTCACCTGTGCACTTAAGCGAGAATCGCCCACATCACAAATCACCCCGGGAACCAATCCGCCACACTTACCACGCCCCCTCTCTGTCGATTATTTATTTTAAAAACTGGCCCTTTTGACATGAGCTGTGGACCCGCTATACCACACTTACTCTCAATTTCTTTGCAGAACAGACATTCCTTGACAATAAATCTGATGTAGGCAACTAGCTGTGCTGCATTAGCTAAGTCAGGGCTTTCATTTTGTGCATTTCACCAAGACTCTCTTTTACCAGCAATTGGTCTGTTACATCCTCAGCCATGTGAGATATTTTCTACACATGGTTCTGTCTAACAAAGCAACAATGTCAATTTTGCTTCCTCCCCGAGCAATTTCCGAACTTTGTCTTTAGTACCCAGTTTTCTTCAATTGTGTGTGGTTTCTTTGCATGGGCGATGCAATCCCATGCCAAAAAAGATGCCTTCAGTTGCCTCTCTGGAACTGTAATTTGCTGTATGAAAGCACTTGCCTGTTTTGCTAACAGCTTGTCTTAGGAGGTAGTAAATGTTTATGTTCTAAATATCCTTTCAATTTAGACAGCTTTAGGTAGTTTAGGTAGACAGCTTTAGATAGAGTTTCTTAGCAAAGAACACATTTGGGATAATAAAGGCTGTCTTTTTTCTCGATGTACAACATTTCCTAGATGTAATTTTTGCTTTGGAAGATAACTCACTTTCAGGAAATGGACTCGAAGCGTAACTACTAGCTTCTTGTGGTGCATTTAACTTACTGTAACCTTCAGTAATACTGCACAGTGCAATGCACATTAATTATGCCTGCCATAGCACATTTGGAAAACTTGTTTATAGCTAGGCTTAAGCGGCAAGTTTAAACATTGTGAGGAAAGTAAAGTAGAATTATAATCACAATGTTAGTAAAAATACAAGACCAACCACAAACTTGCTTTAACATTATGTGAAATAATGAAATAGGACTTTCATTTCCGCAAACCCTCTCACTAGCCCTGTTGGTAACCCCTAGTGTAGGGAAACAGACAAACATTGAGGTCCCTGGTGCACAAATCTGTTCTCCTCTTTCTTTTGTTGACTCCCAGAAGGCACATATGAGCACTCACAATGTACACAGGGTTTAAATACTGTTAGAAAGAGATTTAGTGTGTCTAGACATTATTATCATACGTTTTTCATTATAGAATTTGTTGGTTTCTATTTACTTGTAAAATTCCATAGAAAGGCAGCCCACCTTCAGTGTATCAGTCTCCATAGTAGCGAACTCTCATTATTATCTAAGGAATATAGTCTGGTACAAAGAAGTGACTTCTAAGACTGGCCTGCTCTGGGACTGCACTGCTTGCAAGCCATTGGCACATACACTTTATACATAATGGTATTAAATCTCCATCTAAACTGCCAAGCATTTGATCATTCATGCATGCTCAGAAGTGGTTTAATGAGATTTTCAAATTAAGGTATGCATAGCACATCACCTAAGAGTCAAATATCCACTTTTGATCGATGAGCTAATACCAGATTTTGCCAACTTCTCACTAAACCATTAACTAAAACATTACTGATGTATCAGTAGGGGTATGGTATCTACGCATTTAGCTACAGTGTTTTATTCAGCTGGTAGTTAATGATCTGTGACCCACCTCACTGTGGACAGCCAAAAAACAACAGTCCCTTCAGCATTGACTGAACATGGCAATGAAGTTAAGCAAAATGATTGACAGACAAAAACACCGAAAAAAAACTATTTATCACTGGAAATTAACCATAGATCCATTACTTTGGATTGGAGACTGAAAGACGGTAAATGGACTATTATTCTCCTTTAAGGTTACACCTTTAGCAATGAAATTCATGGCCACTTTTTTCTTGCATGCAAAAATGCAGAAAATATGTGATCAAATTGATAACCCAAATCAATAAATTCAAAATTCTTTGCAGCATTTTTAAGAGGCAAATATTTTTTTATATTTTTTTTTGAATTCAAGGATTCATGAATACAAACAAGTTTGAAAAGGCTGAAAGAAATCACAAAAGTTGGATATACAGTTCTTCTGCTTCCATGTAACAGCCAGAATTTTGCTTCCTGAAAGTTCTACCTTTTTAGAGTTTCCAAAGATGCCATCTGTGGGAATGAATCTGGGAGTGATGATGAAGTTATGGCTGCAAATGCAGATTTCACTGGAATAAGATGGGGACACACATTGTTTTGTCATGCTGTCACAAGGCTGTAGACGTTAAAGTCGACAATATAGAGCACATTAGAGTATGTATACATTGTATAACGTTTAGATGCATTCGAGCACTGTGCAGGCACTGTAGCCCCTTATTACCACGTCTGACCATTATGGATGTTTTGTCTTGGTAGAGTAATATATTACTCCACTTTCCCCGTTTGTATTATTAATATGTAGCCTTTGTCAGAATGCCTCAAATCTCACAGACTTACCACTGTTTCTAAGGTATTGTACCATATAACCTCTCCCCACCTTCCCTTCTACATTTATAACCTCAGGCAATTGGGTGTAGTAAAAGACAAGCAGGAGTTAAGGTACAATTACATAATGTATTATTGATAGAATTCATAAATAATAACAATATCCAAAGTACATTTGAATATTGGGAACCTTACAACCTGATAAATGTTTATGTGTAGTTTCAGGCAGCACAAAGACTTGTTAGTTACTTTAATGTCACTAGTTAAGGCACCATTTGCAGTCAGCTTTCTTCAGAACAGGCCGCATGCCTGTCTCAATATGGCTGCCGAGTTGTGCTCTTCATTGTGTTGTCCTTTTCAGTTCATGGTGTGAGATGGTCTTTCATCAGTTTGGTAAGAGAGAGAGAGTGAGGTAAAGCAAGCAAATGTATACGTTTTCTGTCCAACCCCTATAGCCAATAGGGCGTTGTGGTACTTAAAAGCTTTTGATACAAGCCAATTCCAAACAGCCATACTTCAGACCAATGGGTGGACAGAATACCCTCACACATGCCCCCAAAACCACTTGTTAAGTTAAAACTTGCCAGCTAGGCAGTCTGGCTTTCCTGTTGGGGTTGGATGAGAGACTTCAGCAGAGAAATATTGGCCAAACTTGTTTGAGGCACTTCCCCCAACCCTTTCATTAAATTACAAAGGACTTGCTCTTAAATGGGAGGGGAGATTGGGTTCTTAACCATCTAACCATTGCTGTTCTTACAGACATTAGTATTACAAGTTACCAATAAAGACATACAAAATATGTATCAACTTATATGCAAAATTTCACATCACACCAATGGATAACAAGTCCCAAAGTTCAACACTTGCATATCATGAATGCCCACAAATAATTCCTCACCTGTGTAATGTCTCTCATCATCATCATCAGATAGGGATTAGGATGTGAAACAAAAAAAAACACTTTGACAAGTAAATGCATATGGATTGCATAAAGTGTTTGAAGTGGAAACAAATAAATGTCAGCATACTGTTAGTTTTAGTGTACATCTTTGTACTCCTTGCAATTCTGTTCAAATTTAACACAACTGGTTACTGTAGTAAATTATAGTGTCAGTGAAATAGTTAATCATTATAATCTGCAGATAATGGAAGTATGATGTTGGTTTAGTGTAAATTTAATACAGAGTCAATATTTGTTTAATCCATGCATAACAGCTTACACGCCACTGGATTCTTTATATGTAGTCAGTTTATCATGCACATAATGTGACAATAATGATCTTTTGAATCTATCAAACAACATATTTATTATAGATAGATAGATAGATAGATAGATAGATAGATAGATAGATAGATAGATAGATAGATAGATAGATAGATAGATAGATAGATTATGTTTTGTTTTCCTTGCTGGCATTTTATACTTTTACAGTTAGGCGGATCAGATAACTGTTACGAGTTAAAGTATTGGGAGGTCTGAGGTGCTGATGCATTTGTTCTCTTTTGGTCAAGCTGCCCATTCTCAGTCAGAAAAGGATGACTTCCTACCTGCACACACAGCCAACTGGTGTTTCATTAATTTGTATTGGGGGTCTGTTTGCAGTCAGTAGCAGATATCAGAGGTGGAAAACAGCAAAATATACAAGTTGGTGTAATTGCTGTCAAGATAAAACTGATAAAGTAAACTAATTTGTTGCAGAAGTCACACAGAATGTTTCTTTGTTTTAAAATAGATGAGTTTGCATATTCGCCAATACCTTTCAATGGCACATTTTTAAATTTTAAAACTGTGTATAGCGTGATCTTTTTTGAGATATCTCAATGAAAATCAAACTGTCTCAACAAATTTCTTTGAAAAATAAACATGCAACATCTCAACAAAATTGGCCCATGGGAGGCCAAGTTGTTTCATGTGGGTAGACAAACAAACAAATAGAGAAGGCAGCCAGACAGACATGGGCTTTTGCAATAGGTGTTTTGCACATTTTATGAGAACACACCTGAAAATGAGGAATACAGCAAACACTCTGAATATTCCATGAGTGTGTTCCGACAGTTATATAATTACTACCAATAAAAAAAATAAAAATAAAAAATAGTTGTAAAACTTTCTTTTAGCAAAGGTCCATTTACTGCAAAGACAAATGCTGTGTTCATTTTGCTTCTTAACATGACTTAAGCATAGTCCAGCCATATCCTTTACTAACCAGTGATGAATATTGTGACTTGTTGATTTGTAAGTGGAATGTGTAAACCTTGTACACATATTATTAATAGAAAACGATATACTGGAATACATTTTTATTCAGTCTAACAGTATAAGCCTGTTGTGTATTTTTCTGTGAATCATAAAACCTCAGAATTTCTTAATCAGAATGTCTTTGACATTAAGGTTGATGAGAGACTAAGATTCTTTTTAAAAGTTAAATGTTGGTCTTGAGGTTTCTTATTAGACTAAAATTGTGTAATAGCCCTTCAGTTTTTGGCAGACATACGCCTTTGAATGCTTGATGTGCAGTTACATTGCATTTAGTGCTATGTATTCAGCCAATTATGCTTGCATAAAGTCAGCTCCTTATGAATAAAAATGATTGAAGAAGCGTGTGTTTTCCATATCCTACAAAAACATGAGGTGAAAGGACAGTTACAAATGAATTCTGAAACTGTCATTTCAAACATTCAGTATCTTATGTAAAATTTATTTACAGTAGAGGTTCACTCCTGTCACTCGTGTTTAGACTTTTACTACACTGACTAAGCTAATTTATTGTAGAAACAGATATTAAGTTAGTCAGCATTCTCTCCTATTAGAAATCAAAGGTCAACCAAAGAAAGGACAGATGCACAATTCTTTTAATATCTGATTATAATACCCACTAGAGTATCTAACATAGAATAAAGACGGTGGTGCTGTTAACCAGAAGCCAAAAAAAGCAATTACTGAACTGTGTGTAAATTTGAAATGGTCTCACCATGATCCCTGAAGAATGATGAAGGTTAATTGGCTGTGACTAATTTAGATATGGAACTGTGGTTATCCAGGGATATTTTGAAAGAAAGTCGCGTCTGGAATTGGAGTTACAAATAAAGGTAATTCACATAATGATAAGAGTTAAAAATCAGTTAAAATTTACAAACCTGAAATCTAATGAATTATACTATATAAAAACATATTCTTCTGTGAAGGACCAAAGTCAATGTGATTATCAAGAGTAATTGCATGAATAATATATTGTGAAGAGGCAGGCTGAATGCACCCCTAGAAGACGCGGTCGCTCTGCCAAACCCCCCTCTTAAACGGTGATACAATGGGAACAAATACAGTTTTTTACCTCCTCTATGCTCCATTAGCTGCTGGCTTGTTGCTGCTCCCGTGTTGCGTGATCTGCATCTCATGCAGTGCTTCGAACTTTTAAAAACCTGTACAGCAGCTGTCCTTGTGTCTCATTGCCTTGTCTCTCTTTTCCCCCAGACATCCTCTGCTTTATTCTTTATGCTTTATAATGCTGTTTACGAATAAAGTTTATGCTTCTTGAAAACCCTGAATGAATCTGTGCAACTGTATGGCCCAAGCATGACAATATGTTTCAACTATTTACATATGCAAATTAGCAAAGTATATTGCAGATGTCGCAAGACCTTTGCGTAATGTGAATAATTTTGAACAGTATTCTTTTTTTATTGTAATAAGAGATTATATTTTTTTAAGTTAAATAGTCTCATTGTTATCAGTTAGCTTTAGTGGCAAACACAAATAATATTTGATATTAAAATTACATTATGTTGTATACATTTCATTTTCAATTAATAATTACTAATGATATTAGTTAAGAAATAAATCCAGCAGGTCGGTTTTATGCATACTGTGTTATCTTAGGCTATTGCATATGGCAACCAAAACAAAAGTGGCTTGCCTCCATAATCTGTTGTGAGTCTGATTTTATAAAAATAATAAATACACATTCAACAAGTTGATATCTTTCTTCAGTCTCATACAAGGTAGTGTATATGATTACTGTTTGCAGAATGTATGTACAATTATAACAGGTAATTTCCATTTTTAATAAATGTAATAATTCATTTTTGGTTGATCTTGGCCTAGACTACAGTAAGAGCAGTAAGAGGATTAGAAAATGGTTTCGGTTTGTGTGTTGCTGCTATAGGTTTTGTGCAGCATATTTTTAGAAGTTATGGACTGCAAGTGCATGCACATCCAATTATCTTTTAACCACCCAATTTTACTGAGATTGTACAGGTGGTGACCCAGCTGAGGGTATGGAAGGCTGCAGGGATCTGTGGTATGCGGAGTGATCTTCTCCAGGCTCTTGGTAAGTCTGTCCTTCCGGCAATGCAAGCAATCTTTGCTTCCATTTGGGAGATGCGCATCATCCCAACTGACTGGGACTTGTCATCCCTATCTGAAAAGGGAAGGGTTATTGCCTAGATTGCGGCAACTACAAGGGGATAGCACTGCTCTTGGTTCCAGGTAGGGTCATCCTTAATAGGATCCCTGATCACTTTCTCACATACCAGCAACAGGAGCTGTCTGGTTTTTCGCCTAAGAAATCTACCCTTGACCACATCCTGGCACTGTGGGATCTCATGAAGCAGAAACGCAAATATCAGCACAGTCTCTTTGCAGCCTTTGCTGATTTTCGTAAAGCATCGACCTGCATTGTGGGACATCCTGAGACTTCACAGGATCCCTCAGAAGTTGCTGTCTATCATGGCCAGGCGGTACACTGAATGCACTGCATCTCAATTATAGCTCTAGATCTGGCACATACTTTGCATAAAAATTATTCTCTATTAATTATGTAAATATTTGGAGATATACATTCACTCACATTGACATTTTTTGCCTTTTATTTGATGAAGCGGAAATAACAAAAAGCCAGGAGCTTATAATAAAAGAGTGACATAAAAATAATCAGGCAAGGAGCCAACCACACTATACATTACCTGCTTTTGTTTTGCCTAAACTGCATGCCACTGGGATCTGACTGTATTCCTCATTGTCTCAATCTTGCATTTATCACTTCAGAAGATTAAAAATATTAACATCCCATTTTCCCCTAGAGCCCTTAACATAGTCTAATTGGTTTGGCCATCTGTTCAGTGTTATTTATTTAGTTTTGAGTTCAACACGTATGTCTTTTTTGACCCTGATAACTTTGGCTTTTCCTATTATTTTCAGTGTCGATGTGAATCACAAGTCAACCTAAACTTTGACCTCATCCTTCTATTATGCCTCAGGTAAAATAATTAGTCTAGTCTCACATCTTTTGAAAGGTGGCTTTTCTTTTTCATGTGTTATTTTCGTATGCTTTGGTGTAAAAGCTTTTATATCAAACACAGAGGAGAAAACAATAAAAGGAAGAGTGATCACCATCCTTGACAACATCATTAGACACCATATGAAATCTGGGCTCATTGTTACAGTAAGAGTAACATTAGATTAAAGAGGCATTCAATAAATACTCTATTATTAAAATACAATATGAGGCATACCAATAGCAGCTGTTTATGTGTAGTGTTGTCTGTCTAATATTAATTATCAAGTATACCTGTAAGTGTGGCAAACATTTTTTTTTATTTGAATTTACACCATATGATATTTCAAAAACAACAAACATGTCTGTTACACTATCTTGAGCTGACTATTCCATTTAAGGACTTAAGAACTGTATGTATAATAAATAAAAGATGGAATTGAGGAAATTTAAGAAATAAAGCTTACAAGTGCTGACCAAGGACTACTACCAGTACACTATATAAAAGAGTGACAGTAGCTGCCTGAGCTACAGGAGTTTTCCTATATCCTTCATATTTTTCCACCAGTTCCGAAGTCTAGAAAGCACAACATCATTAAGTTTAAACCGTGAGAGCATAAGATGTATGGAGGGTGTAGCACAAACCTGTTACAAAAGTGTGACTCTGTCTGTCAGTAAGTCCACTACTGACTGTAAGCTCAAATGCTGCAAGAACACAATTGAATTAAATGGTTTCGTTTCATCAAGCATTAAATGGCCTTAGTGTGTCTAAAAAATGAAACCTAAGCTATGAGTTACAAATGCTTGAGCCAAATTGTTTAACACCACGTAACACAATAAAATGGGGAGCTTGCATTTATTCATTTCAGACGGTCATAGTTCAACCACTTCTGACATGCTTTTTCATATTCATGTATCCCAACAATCATTAAGTGACTGTTAGTTATGTTGTATAATTTAAACCCACACAAATAAAAGGGGAGTACTGTCTTTTCACATTCCCATATATTTACGTAGGATAATGAAAAAGCTTTGCAGTTCAATCTGAAAGTGTTGACATACGGTGCTGATTTTGCAATTTCCAAAACATTAGCATAAGTGCACTAAAATATTATTCAATTTATTTCTTCTGACTGCATTATAACCTTTTTTGTCAGCGCGCATTTGTTGAAAACCAGTTAGCGAGTTTGTCGGCGCTCATTTGTCCGTCGCGGTTTTTTCGGCGCTCATATGTCTATCTTGCTTTTGTTGGTGAACCGTGAATTACAAGTCTCTAGTATTTGTAGTTTAGAATCTATATTTCTACTTTTAGAACCAAGTCAGTTTTAATGAAGAAACATGCAAAATCAAACACCATGTGTCTAGCTGAGAAACAGGCAGGTGATTTATTTACAGAGTTAAATCAGGAGAAGCACAAATAAATGAAACCAAAACAAATAAAATGAAAATCGCAAGAAACACAAAAGCAAAATATTTCAAGTATTTTTTTTTATTCAGCGGTTTGTTTCCACAGATCTGCTACCGAAATGAACCCCCAGAGGACCTTTTATCTGATCACGGCAATTACCTGTGGGTCGCAACCCCTGCAACACAGGAAGCGCTGCCAGCAATACCTCTCAAAACAGCAGTGATAGAAGGACCTACAAAGTAGCGTTCAAGACAATACCAAATAAATTCACACGAAACCTAATAACGATGCCATGCTATGATCAATGTGCCTTTAGATATTTATTTCCTCTTAGTGGTTGTGTACCAGTACCGGTCGCAATCTTGTACAGTGGTAGCACATTAGTTGGCTTTGGTGTCTACCTCTCCCACATGCCTAGATCTTCCACAATTTCAGGATTATACTGTATATGGACACTTCAAGAACATTCACCTCTTTATTCTTAAGGTACACAAATGTGTCTTCTTTTCTCCACTTTTAAATTGTGAGTACTTTTTATTTTCTTTGTAAAAAAATTATATTTTCCTTTATTCCCAAACATTTTCCCATGACCTTCATACGGAATTGTAAAGAATTATAATGCTGCTGTCACTTTTCATAGAATATACAGTTATATGCAGCACGTTCAGTATTTGATTTATTGTATATATTGTATAACATTTGGCATTATGGTCTAAACCTCTATTTTTAGACTCATTCCACCACTAAACCTTTTTTTTTTAATCCTTCCTTAACTTGACATCTCAAATGTTATCTAACTAGAAAAACATGGGATTTGATTTTTTTTAATTATGTTTTCTCTTGTTTTCCTTGACAATGCAGGCCAGCAAGGTTTGCTCTGCTTTTCATATTGTTGGTTGATGTGCTTTTTGTCTTCTTTTAGCTTTTGAATTCCCTACAGCATCTTCTTTAAAGACATTGCCGGCCCTACACTTTGACTAATGTCTTCCTTGTTCAGTCTCCGAAGTTGAAGGATCACCCTTTTCGAGGGAGGGTCTCCATACTATGATGCAGCTTCCTAAATTATAATTAAAAAGCCAGTTTCCAGTGAGCTGTCTACTTATGTTTTCTTTTATCTATACATAATATATACAGTAATATATTTGGTTTGTCCTATACCCTTTTTATATTTGCACATTTTAGCATTTTGAAAATTTTACAATGAGAAAACTACAGCAACATGAGGCCAGAGATTCTCCCACTTTTATTACAATAATAAATCTTAACCCTCTCATTTGCTCATGCAGTGCAGTTGACATTAAAAATGCTGCTGACACAGCTCCTGTTGCTGCTATTGAGTAAATGTTATTAGCAGGCTAGAGAAGGTACCGTATATCAGACACCTTCTAGGACTGAGCTCACCTTCATATCAATCAGCTAAAATTGACCACTTTAAAATCACATGTTTGGTTTTGATATTTACTGTTATTAAATCATTTTGGTGTGGAGCGCTTTTGAAGTCCTCAGCCAACAAATAGTCATATGTATTTATATATTGTGTATTAGTGAAATGCCTGCTAAGAAATTAAGTGCCTAAACAAAATACAGTGAAAGTTGCATTCTTTTGTTTTTGCCATCCACAGACAAATTCCAAATCAAATAATACAGTTATCACACAGAAGTAAATAAACAGACATATACAAAGCAAGTTATATTTAAATATATATATATTATAAAAACAAACAAAAAAGATCATAAAGGTCAATGAGCCCCATATAATTCAAGATCAAAATATTCACAAATAAAATAAATGCGAATAGTTTTCTTAAATGCAAGTCATCAAAACAGGAGCAAAGACAAGGTTGAAACTGTCAGTGATGTCATCGATGGTCGGCCCATCAATCATTCTTTCTGCAGACGGAGAAAGAGGAGAGGTATTAAATGAAATCCATCCGTCCAGTTTCCAACTCACTTCATCCCATGATGGATAATGGGGGAACTCGAGGCCTATCCCAACAAGCATAGGCCACAAGGCAGAAAGAATTTCTGGACAGGGCACCAGTCCATTACAGGACAAACACATTCAAATGCAACCACACACCACATGCACACAAGGGCCAATTTAGCATCACCAATCCACCAAAAACAGAGAGTTTTGAATTTCAGTTTGGCAAAAGGCTCCATGTAAATGGCTTCTGCTAGTGTTGCTGTGAAAGATGCAGGTCCAGAAATGAATGCCAGCTTCCAGAACACTCTGTTCTTTTATATTGTTGAGACTGGAAGAAGCAGGAGTCCCGAAGCATGCCACAAGTGAGGCCACTCGTTTGCAGGATTCCCCTTCATTCTGGCGAGGAAGAAGGAGGAGAGGTTATTGACTGCGTCCCCTGTATTACCTCTTGTGTAGAGTATTCAGCACACTCCTGTGACACGCTTGTGTGACAATATACTGTATATATGGCAGCAATGGCAAGAGCAAAGCAGTCCCATCCAAGCAGGAAAAATCATAGCAGTAATTAGACAACTATTGTGTAATTGTAAGAGCCACCAAAATCCTGTGCAGGTGTTCCCTATGAAAGAAGGCATACTCACCACCAATAGTCTTCAGTCTAGTGCTGATGATTGGATGAGCAGTCCTTGCAATGATAGTGAACCAACAAACAGCAATGAAAAAGAGCTTCAATCCCAAAAAAATCACATACGCTGGCACTGTGCTTCACTAATATATATACAGTATATATTTATTTGTTATATAGCTACATATATGGGGTGGGCAAAAGTAGTTTTACAGTTGTGAGTATGCAAGGCCGGCAATTTAATTTGAGCACTTACAAGATTGTACCAAGTGCCCTGTGCCATTCTTTTGAGTTAATAAAGTTAATGAAGCTACTGTGTTAATGAAACTATTGTAATAACCATGACCTGCATGTCTTTTTCCATACGAACAACTGTAAATCTACTTTTGCCCACCCGTGTATTTAAATATATACTTTGTATTTGTTTTAACCTTAAAGGGCTAAAAGACAACAGCCTTTGGAATAGGGAACTGAGTCCACGTTTTTATTTAAAGCGCATTATGCCGGTATTATGAATGAACAGAGTAAGCCATTTGAATCTTAAAGACAGACTCTGTTATTTTCTTTTCCTTTTAAGTTTCCTTTCTTTGCCTTGCAGTTTAATAGACTGGATCCTTCCAGGTAATAAACTGCCTCACTTTTTCTGTCCCATGCAATTGGGGGCAGCTGAAGAGGAGAAAAAGTCAGGATTTGGAGCACTTCTTTTTTTTTCTTTGCACCCCATAGTCCTTTGGACTAGCGGAGACTTCTATCTTGTCAAGGGTCCCTTCTGCTCTTGAGTCAAGTGTGTTGCACTTGTATTGTGCTGTGGTGTTATACTTTACCCACAAACTGATTTCTCATGAGGACGGAATGCAAAATATAACTATACACATGTATAAATATGTAGAGAATCACATTGAGGGTTCTCTGTTTCCCCGCAAAGCCAAAAGACAGTTGTTCCATCATTTAACAGGTTTTGATTACCCTCTACTTAGTGAGTGGTGTGCTGCCAGGGTGAGATCAATAATAACGCCAAGAACAGGTTCTTTCATGGTAAGCTTTACATGGATGTTATACTTTGCCACCTACTACTTAGTGGAACAGGCAATGGGATTTGTCTGGCCCTTTAACAGAACAATGTAGGAAAATCTGAGGCCACAAGGAGAAGTTCTACAAAAATGACAGAAGTTCTACAAAGATGAGATTAGGAGTTACCAATAGTACTTCTGACCTCAAACATTATTCCCACTGATCAGTGCACAGCTGAGTCAAGAAATGCGTTGGTGACAAGAGATCGACAGGAAAGAGTAAGAGAAGCCAGAAGAATTGTTAAAAACTTTATATACTGTTAAGACTGGTTCCCCATCCAAGGACAGTTCCTTCTTTGCTCCCTGTACTGCAGGGACAGAGTCTGTCCACCTACGACTCTGCATATAATTCATATGTAACACAGTCACCATTATTACTATTCTAAAACATCTTCTGTAGATAGTCTTGAAGGATGGAACACCAGCAGAAACCACCTCACCTCTGGCATACAGTTTATTGTTAGAGACCAATGTAGTTATATTATTCACTGACTTTGATATTTGCTTTCTTTCAAAAAGTGTCTTAACCTGTTTGTTTAATGTCTCCATTCCTTATGGTCACAATTCCACCTTTTAGCAGAAAATTGAGTCCAGTAATCCTATCCATAAATTGTGTGCTGTATAGAAAGAATTAATTGAATACCACATGTAAGTAAGTCCATGAACATAATACTGATGCCAAAACCTCAAGTCAAAGTGCATATCATTCATTCATTTTAGAAGAAAACCAATCACTTCAAGGCTTTTGGATGAAGCAGCTATCCAAGGCATTTTGGAATAAAAAAAAGAGAAGAATGGCTGTCAGATACCATTTAATAAACTCTAATAATGCTATAATAAAAATGACTAGAACTGTGTAAATAATGTGCAACATTCAACTAAACGTAGTGAAGTAAGAAATCAATATTGACTATACTAAATAGATAAGATATTGCTTTTTCAACTTTTTGAAGCATTGCCCTCATGCTATGTTTGGATCCTGATGTGATTTTTCTCATATATTTAAAATGAACACAGAGCAGTGGAATAGCTGTGAGTCCCTGACAGCTACTGAAGTGAAAATTGGAATTTCAGTTTGAAATATTAGTTGATACAATAGTGGTATGATTTCCTGATACAATTTCAGCCTTTCAGATCCCGCCAGGTGTGTCCATTTGTTGTAATATAAACCCAACATGCCAGTGACATATTTTAATTAACTCTCTTTTCAAAGTTTACTCTATGGCCTTTTGTTTTAATGACTGTCCAGTGTCATCTTCCTGTCAGCTACCAATCATTGTGCAACTCAAAAGCAGGGCCAAAGAGCTTTTAAAAAAGTCTCCAAGTGAAAGGCACTGAAGAACATGAGTGTTTGAGATTCAGACTGCTGCTCTGCTGTCATTTTCACACAAACAGTGCCTCCATCATTTTTATAGTTCTATACACTTCTTCACTTTAACAACTCAAGAATGCCGAGATAACTTAGGTCACTCATTCTGTGCTATTTAAGACATTCTGAAATTGTTTCTCCTTCAACAGCATTTATTTTCAAGTGTTACTATTTAGTTAGAAGATGCCTTTAGCCAAGACAATCTATAAAATCAGGATACAATATAATACATATACATTTTTAAAGAATTGGACAGGTTAAGTGACAACACATTATTTTCTAACTCACTTAGTCCTGAACAGGGTCACGAGGAGGTGCTGGAGCCTGTACCAGCTAGTAAAAGGTGCAAGGCAGAAACAAACCCTGAACAGGGCACCAGAAAATCGGAGTTCAAACACATACACACACTCCAACCACACATTAAAGCCAAATTAATACAGCCAATCTACCTAACCTGCATGTCTTTGGACTGTGGAAGGAAACCTACGCAAACATGGGGAGAACATGCAAACGTGACGCAGGGAGGACCCAGAATGCGAATCCTTGTCTCCTTACTGCGAGGCAGCAGCACTGCCACTGAGCCACCCAACTTGTTCAATGTCACACAATAAGTTAGAGGTAAGAACTGATCCAGCAACCTTTGACTTTAAGTCCATTGCTTTAGCCACTTTAGCACTAGAGAGAGAACCATTAAAATATAAAATTAGCACTGTTATTTTATTGCTATTCCAGATAAGATGCACACATTCATAACATTTTAGGAAAGTAGATTAACCGCAGGAAGGCAGGCTAGGGCAGCATTTAGCTCTCCCGCGCTAAGGTTTTACTTCATATTCCAGCCAAGTCATTGTCTATGTAGCCATTGCAGAGTCTTCCAATTCTTAAGTATTTTTTCTGATCAACTGAGTTTTATCCCAAATCCTAAGAAATTCATGTTTTGACTGTGTTCATATGTGTACCCCGTAATGTAATGACACACTTGCTAGGATTGGGTTCCTACCATGAGCCCAGAGATGTTAGGATAGGCTTGTTGTCCCCACAATTCTGAATCAGGAAGTTCAGGAAATCAATGTTAATAGATGGTTTTGCCTCATTGTTATGGTTGTATGAACACACTATGTCAGTTACTTTGAAATAAACATTATACACAGTTTCCTTGAAACAAATGAACATTTTTCATTCTGGGAAATTAAAACTTGACATACGGTATGTCATAAGGCATTTATTGTATTTATGTAACGATAATCCCTGGGGACAAATACAGTTCTATCTATCTATCTATCTATCTATCTATCTATCTATCTATCTATCTATCTATCTATCTATCTATCTATCTATCTATCTATCTATCTATCTATCTATCTATCTATCTA
This sequence comes from Erpetoichthys calabaricus, assembly GCF_900747795.2. NCBI lineage: Eukaryota > Metazoa > Chordata > Cladistia > Polypteriformes > Polypteridae > Erpetoichthys > Erpetoichthys calabaricus. Next base: position 137,033,639 of record NC_041400.2, on the reverse strand, counting down.
TTGCTCCTCTTTCAGCCTGAGGGCAGATCTTTCATGGCAGGGAGCCAGCACACTGTTGTCGAGAGTCCGGTCCTGCAATACAAAAAGTGGAAAAGGGGGTAGAGACACTGCCTTGACGCTGTCTCCAGGAGTCCACCGTCACTCTGTATGGACAATGTTTCCCCCCTTGACCGACACCCTGGCACTCATAATGTCAGCATCTCCTCCGATTTACTCGTGCCCTTGCGACCTGAACGCAAGATGGGAACGCCCACACGCCTGTCTCCTCAGCCAAGTTTGGCGCTTCCCTCTGCCTCCGCAGAAAGCGGTCCAGCAACGTACATGAGCCCGTAGACTCACGTTTCTCTTTGTCGGACGTTTCTCCTTGTTGGCTTTCCTCCTCCGGGTCCTCATTTTACTCTGGGGTGCCCTGACGGTCTGGGTAGGCAGAGACTGCGATTCCGTGAACTGCTCGGCAGTCTTTAGGTGAGTCGCCCTTAACGTGGTGTGTGTGCCTGTCCTGCTGTGCCGGGCTGTCCACAAAATTATTTTTAAGAGGGCTTTCAGCCGATTAACGGGCCGGAAGTCCCATCTGGGATGCCATTGTGGTAGTTCAGCCTCGGCACAAACAGACACGGACACAATGTTCCAAAAAGCACACTCTTTACTAATAAAAGTCCAGCACACAACACAGTGCCCCTGCACCAAACACCTTCCTTCTGTCCTTTTCTCTTCCTTCCGGACTTCTCCTGCTGCCTTTCCACCTCTCCTCCCAAGCTTTGCCTTCTTCCTCCCGACTCGGCTCTTTCACTTGGAAGAGGCGGCCTCTTTTATAATCACCTGGAAGTGCTCCAGGTGCTCTCTGATGATTTTCCGGCGGCACTTCCTGGTGTTGCAGAAGTGCTGCATGAGCACCCAGAAGCACTCTAGATGTCCCTGGAATCTCTTCCGCCAGCACTTCCGGGTGTGGCAGAAATGCTGACACCCAGGGCTTCACAATCTACCGGGTACCCCCCTGTGGTTGCCACGGGCCCCAATGGGGTTGAGCTTCCATGCTCCATTCCCGTGGTCCCCATACAGACCAGGGTGGCCACCCTCTTGTGGTCCAGGGGAGGTATAATCCCTCTCCTGGTCCTTCTAGGTGTCCTGACCAGGCATGGGTCCGCCACACTATCTATCTATCTATAATAAATATGTTGTTTGATAGGTTCATAAGGTCATTATTGTCACATTATGTGCATGATAAACTGACTACTACTAATAAAGAACAAACCACACACTCAGTAAAAGGAACAAAAATGTGGACAGAGCCTTTACATACAAGTAAAAGTGAAAATCAATAAGATATAGTGTAACAAATACCACATGTGGCATTTTCCTCCCAATTATACTAATACACATATAACAAACAAAGTGCAATGAATAATTAAGATTTTAAGTCTAAAAAGTGTCCATAATGATAGAATGACTGGTGGAAAATGGTTGAACAGCAGTGGAGACTTTCTACTGGATAATAAAGAACAAAAAAAAAAACTATGCTAGGCATCATGAATGCTCTAAGAATGAAATAAACCAACAAAAATACTGGGGATCTTAGGGGTAGCAGTTATCTCAGGATTACACTTGCAATGATTTTGCTTTTCCACTTCTGTAATGTCCTGGTGAGACCTTTCACCGTATTTGTCACTGACTGTACCAAGATTAGCAGAGCAGAATTCCAAGTGTGAATGCAGAAAATGAATCTTTAGCCACATGTTTCACTTCACAGTCTAATATGCTTGAAGCATGTTGTCAACCAGTTGAGTGTAGTTTGGTACTATGGAGTTGCCAACAATATTTTAAACAATATCCTTGAATGCCTTCCATGTGATTTATTCTGGTCCCAGTAGCAAATCTTTGAACCGCTTGTTGATGATGACTTGTCTGATTTTTGGTTTATTTATGATTTATTAATCTAGGCATTACTATTTGTGGAAACATCTGTCTCAAATATCGAAATCCTTCCCCTTCCTTGTTTATCTATTGATGAATGTTTCATTAGTCCAAGTTTTATATGAAGCAGAGGTTAAAGTATCTTTATTGAGTGAAAAAATTGTTTATGTGCAACACTCTTCTGCACCTGGAAACAAATGCATATGGAGCATTTTACAAATCTCGAGTTTTCTCCTTGTAAATCCGATATACTGCTTGTACTTCTCTGTTAAAAATATATTAATCCATTGTTTTCATCCTGCAGACGTTATTGACTGATGGAAGGAATACTTCGAGGATCTTCTCAATCCCATCAGCATGTTTTCCTTAGAGGAAGCAGAGCTGGAGGACTCCGGAGGTGGGGGCCCGTCCATAACAGGGGCTGAGGTCGCCGAGGTAGTTAAAAAGCTCTGAGGTGGCAGGGCCCCTGGGGTGGACGAGGTTCACCCTGGGTTCTTCAAGGCTCTGGATGTTGTGGGGCTGTCCTGTTTGACACGTCTCTGCAACATCGCATGGACATCGGGGGCAGTACCTCTGGATTGGCAAACTGGGGTGGTGGTTCCCCTTTTTAAGACGGGTGACCGGAGGATGTGCTCCAACTATAGGGGGATCACACTCCTCAGCCTCCCTAGTAAGGTCTATTCAGGGGTGCTGGAGAAGAGAGTTCGGTTGATGGTCGAATCTCGGATTCAAGAGGAACAATGCGGATTCTGTCCCGGCCATGGAACACTGGACCAGCTCTACACCCTGGCCAGGATCCTGGAGGGGGCATGGGAGTTTGTCCAACCAGTCCACATGTGCTTTGTGGATTTGGAGAAGGCATTCGACCGTGTCCCTCGAAGCATCCTGTGGGGTATGCTCCAAGAGTATGGGGTACAAGGCTCGTTGTTACGAACCATCCAGTCCCTGTACAAGCGGAGCAGGAGCTTGGTCCGCATTGCCAGTAATAAGTCGGACTCGTTTCCTATTGAGGTTGGACTCTGCCAGGGCTGCCCTTTGTCACCAATTATGTTCATAAGTTATATGGACAGAATTTCTAGGCACAGCCAAGGAGCAGAGGGGGTCTTGTTCGGTGACCTCAGAATCTCGTCTCCGCTATTTGCGGATGACATAGTTCTGTTGGCTTCATCAGACAGTGACATCCAGCTCTCACTGGAGCAGTTCGCAGCCGAGTGCGAAGCAGCGGGGATGAGAGTCAGCACCTCTAAATCCGAGGCCATGGTTCTCAGCTGGAAAAGGGAGGAATGCTCTCTCTGGGTTGGGAACGCATTACTGCCTCAAGTGGTGGAGTTCAAGTATCTCAGGGTCTTGTTCACGAGTGAGGGAAGAATGGAGCGGGATGTTGACAGACGGATCGGTGCGGCATCCGCAGTAATGTGGGCTCTGCAATGGTCCGTCGTGGTGAAGAGAGAGCTGAGCCAAAAGGCGAGGCTGTTGATTTACGTCGATCTACGTTCCTACCCTCACCTATGGCCACGAGCTTTGGGTAGTGACCGAAAGAGCAAGATCGCGGATACAAGCAGCCGAAATTAGTTTTCTCCGCAGGGTGGCTGGACTTTCCCTTAGAGATAATTTGAGGAGATCAGTTATCCGGGAGAGACTCAGAGTAGAGTCGCTGCTCCTCCGCATTGAGAGGAGTCAGTTGAGGTGGTTCAGGCATCTGGTTAGGATGCCCCCTGGACGCCTCTCTGGGGGGTGTTCTGGGCATGCCCCACTGGGAGAAGGCCACGGGGCAGACCCAGGACACGCTGGAGGGATTATATCTCCCGGCTGGCCTTGGAACGCCTCGGGGTCCTCCCAGAGGAGCTGGAGGAGGTGGCTGGGGAGAGGGAGGTCTGGGCTTCCCTGCTTAGGCTGCAGCCCCCGTGACCCGACCTCGGATAAGCGGTGGATAATGGATGGATGGATGGATGTTTTCATCCTCAGTTTGTGTCAGCACTTCTCCACCTTTGCTGAGAACAGCTTGGGTGAAGTATGGCATGGACCAGGCTGGGCCTCAATAAGAAACTCACTCCCACCGATGCCTTTCCCCCAAGCATATTCAGAGTAAAGGATAGTCTAGCCTCTTTTGAGGAGTTTGATTCCAGAACCAAGTGAGTGGATGGACGCGAGCCCTACTATATCTAGTTGGTTGTGTTCCACCACACCCACCAACTCCAGCTCCTACCCCTCAACAGAGGTGACATTCCACGTCCCAAGAGTCAGTTTGTTTGTTTCAGTTCTAGTCTGCCAAGCTGCCAGGTGATAAGCACTCCCTGCAAGCCCTGGTAACCCCATACTGGCCGGGGCACTCTTTTTAAATTTGTGGATTTGCTTCATTTATCTGATCCCTCATCTAACATAACATCATAACATAGAAAGCTGTTTTAGAAAACAAAAGACACTTAAAAGCCCAGAAAGAAAAATACAATCACTGTATACAAGATGATTAAAAATACAGGCATATTACCTTCAAATTCATTTTGCCTGATAGAAATATGGCAATTCAATGCTCAGGGTCAGGTGGATGCTCCCTCCGGTTGTTTTCTCTCCCCTACTGGGAGCATCTTGGCCGTAGTTGCTGGATCAGAAGGGGTGGAGTCAGTTTCCTTCATTGGGCAGTTTCTGTAAGCTGTACAAGGATAAAGGGACAATAATATCAGCAACAGCTGCTGCAGAGTGGTAGTACTTACCTCTGATAAACCTGAAGGGTGACCATCTGATATGCATGGGTGACAGAATATACAGTATATATATATATATGTATAAATAGAGCATATATGTGTGTGTGTATGCTGAACATTGGTCCAGCAATCTAGTAATTTTAAAATAAGAACATACAGAAATATTGTATCAATTTTAGTTACAACTTAAAAACGAAAGACATTAAGTCAAACTAAGAGTGTTATTAACACCACAAGTCTATCAGTTAATGCAGTCTCTGTCAGCATTTCCAAAGTAACATTCTTCTGGCAGCCAGATTTTTCTGGGACCAAAGTGCAACATCTGGAATGGAAGTGACATCATCGTCAGTTTTCTGCACATTTGTGTGCAACTCACAAATCTTTGGTTTCCAAAATTTAGAATTGTGTAGGTCCATAAATTATATCTCAAACTCCTCAGTACTCAACTACTGAAACACAATCAATTTTACATTAGTTCACTTAAATTAACATCAGATGTAGTTAAAAAAAGAAATCATTGGTATATGTCACTAAAAAAGGTTAGGTCTGTCACAAAAAATGGCCTGAAGCCTTTGGTTATAAGGGATGGGTTTTTCAGTACTGATCAAATGATGTACCAATATCTCTTTCTCATTTGAATCAGCTATAAAAATATTTCATATTGCAGCTATAACTTGAAGAATATCCAGTAGGTTCCACTGCTGCTGCAGGATTCTGTGTCCTAAATACCATACTTGTTTTATAAGATGGGGCAAAGAGGTATGATCAAGAAAATTATAGGAGGGATAAGGGAATGTTGAACAATTAACTTAAACATTCTTAAAGCAAACAATCTATAAAGGCATTTGTTAATAGTAATAATAAGTACGGTATGTATAAGACAAAACTGACAATCTTTCCTCTGAGTTTGTTATAAATAAGCCATTTATACAATGTGTTTACTTAGCCTAAATGGGTAAGACCCCATTTTTTTCACTCTGCAGGTGGGTGGCACATCTCATACCTTTGCTAGGGATAATGGCTAATTTATTTTATCATGATTTAATTATTTTGAATATGTGAATATGAATATTAGAGTATTTAATCATTTATTCATCTGTTCTCTTAGATAATTTCCTGAATTTGATTTTTCTACTACAGTGTTATGGGGAACCGCATCTGCAATAATAGTCAAGTACTTTTTCAGTGATGAATTGCCTTCAGTTTATGGATATCTTTTGTAGCAGTAGAAGCGTTGCTCCGCCTCTTGAACCCTCAGGTACCACTCTAAACGCCAGGTAAAAGTACAATTCTTTTTTTATTGTACTATAACACAGTGCCCCAAGCACCTTGCACTCCACACTATTCATATAATAATAAACTCTAATCACAATACAATTCTCTTTCCTCCTCGCCCAGACACTTCACCCTCCTACCTCCCAGCTCAGCTCAGTGTCTGGGCTTTCCCACAGTCCTTTTATACACCCTGACCCAGAGGTGTTCCTGTCCAACAGTCCACAGTTCCTTATTCCTTCCGGTTCAGGGTAAACAGTCCTTTTCTTCAACCCGGGAGCACGTCGTTCCTTCCTGTCACGTGACCGTGAAGTACTCCCGGGTTATAGGGCACATAAGAGCCCACGAGCCCCCCTACAGCGACTCCCGGTGGCCCCCAAGGTATCCAGCAGGGCTGTGTATAAACACTACATAGTCCATGAGGCCCTGCTGGAACTCGGGGAACGATCATGCTGTCGGAAGAGCTCCTCCTGGAGGCCTGGGGGTGAGGGCCGGAATATGTAGCCGGCCATCCATCACACTTTTTAAAATCTTACAATAATTTTCACATTAACAATCTGTCATAAAGTGCTGTAAATTCCCTCCATTGGCAGAATGCCAGTAAGTGTATTTTTTAAACTTTTTGAAATTACACCTTTGTTTCCCTATACATTTCAAATGCAGTTTAAAAAAAGCTCAGAAGTGCCGGTTTTACTCAGCATTTAAGTTTACAGACAAGTTAAAAATAGCATAAACTGCTTTGGGTACTCAGATAACCAAATAGGTGTCTCTAAATTGATGAAGCACATCAGTGTGAATGAATATGCCCTGTACTTGTCCAGCCTTGGCTCATTGCACCCAGAGTTGGCATAGACGCCCCTGACTTTAAAACAGCAGGTTTACAGCACTAAATGAATGAATGAATATTTTGGATATCTTTTATGCATTGTGTTTAATAGTTAACAACAACAATAACAACAACATTTATTTATATAAGACATTTTCATACAAATGCTGTAGCTCAAAGTGTTTTACATGATGAAGAAAGAGAAAAAAGACCAAATAAATAGGAATTAAAATTAGGGAACACTAATTAACATAAAATAAAAGTAAGGTCCGATGGCCAGGGAGGACAGAAAAAACAAAAAAAACTGGAGAAAAAAAAATCTGCAGGTGTTCCAGGCCACGAGACCACCCAGCCCCCTCTAGGCATTTTACCTGACATAAATGACCTCAATCAGTCCTCATTGTATTCAGTGTTCTCATGGAAGAATTTGATGATTCTTTAAGGCTTTGTAAACCATAAGCACTATTTTAAAGTCAATTCTACATGACACAGGTAACCAATGTAGTGACATCAAAATTGGAGAAATGTGCTCGGATTTTCTTTTCCTAGTTAAGATTCTATCAGCTGCATTCTGCACCAGTTGCAATCGATTGATGTCTTTTTTTGGTAGTCCTGAGAGGAGTGTGTTACAGTAATCTAGTCGACTGAAAACAAAAGCTAATTTCTCAGCATCTTGCAGTGTTATAAGAGGTCTAACTTTTGCTATGTTTCTTAAGTGAAAAAATGCTGCCCTAGTAATCTGATTAATATGTGATTTAAAATTCAGGTCAGAGTCAATAGTTACCACTAAATTCTTTACCTCCATCTTGACTTTTAATCCTAATGAATCAAGTTTATTTCTAATAACCTCATTATATCCATTTTTGCTAATCACTAAAATTTCTGTTTTCTCCTTATTTAGTTTGAGAAAATGACTACTCATCCATTCAGAAACACAAGTGAGACATTGTATCAGTGAATCAGGAGAGTCGGGGCTGTCAGGTGGTATTGATAAATATAGTTGTGTGTCATCAGCATAGCTGTGGTAGCTCACGTTTTGCCCTGAGTTAATCTGACCTAACAGAAGCATGTAAATCAAAAAGAGCTGCGGACCCAGGATAGAGCCTTGTGGAACACCATATAGAATATCATGTGTATTTGAAGTATAATTACCACAACTAACAAAGAATTTTCTACCTGCCAGGTAGGATTCAAACCAATTTAAGACACTGCCAGAGAGGCCCATCCATTGACTAAGGTGATTTCTAAGAATATTGTGATCAATGGTATCAGATGCGGCACTCAGATCTAAGAGGATGAGAACAGATAAACGGCCTTTGTCTGTTATTTAATACTTTAACGAGTGCAGTTTCTGTACTGTGATTTGTTCTGAAACCCTACTGAAACTTATCAAGAATAGCATTATTATTGGAGTGATCATAAGGCTGCATAATGACTGCCTTCTCTAAAATTTTACTTAAGAAAGGCAGGTTAGAAATGGGTCAAAAATTTTCAAAAGCAGAGGAGTCAAGATTATTTTTCTTGAGTAGGGGTTTAACTACAGCAGTCTAAAGACAGTCTGGGAAGATCCCATATCTAATGATGAGTTTACTATGTCAAGAATACTATCAATTAGCATGCCCGATACTTCTTTGAAAAAACTTGTTGGTATTGGGTCAAGGACGCAGGTGGAGGGTCTCAGTTTTTATATCAATCAGGTAAACCTACCCTGGTAAAAGAATTTAATTTGTTTATAATGGAGTACCGGGGTTTAAGAGGATCAGTATTGGGGAGATGTACTATATTATTTCCAATATCATTCATTTTTTGATTAAAAAATACAGCAAAAGCCTTACAAGTTTCACTGGAAGTATTTTGGAGGCATTCCATTAAGTGACCTGGGTTTAGCGGACGAGTCCAACTTTTCTAAATCATTAAGGACACTGAAATGTAAACAGCCACAAACAATTTAAACCATTTTTATTATTCTTTCATGGTTTGGCAATTTAAAGTGAGAGAAAAGAAACGAAAGTGGCTATTTTACCATTTGAGGTGTACAATTGTGGTATTCATGTTTTATAATATTTTCTAATGTCCAATTATTATAACAACTGGAAAGATAGTACTATGTTAGTTTTTTTTTTTTTTACTAGGGGCTCTTCCCCCTGCTCGCTTCACTTGCCCACCCCCGGGTTTGGTTTACCAGATATACAATTTAAAGAGATTGTTATTTTCATGGGAATTGTTACATATGCATTATTTTCACTTTTACTTTAAAACTTTTGTAAAAACAATACTTGTCCTTTATTTCCGGCCCCGGGTGTGGTTAAATCTCTTTCTCGCAGGTCGTATAACGCTGCTTGTGTTGTGAAGGGGGTCAGCTGAACACACGCTAAGGAGAAGCGGTCGGATCAGCTGCTGGCTTGTTGCTACTGGTGAGCTGCATTTTCTGCTTGTCCCGCTACACGTCGATCATTTCAAAGCCTGTACAGCAGCTGTCCTTTTGCCACTTCGCATCTCTGCCGCTCGCGTTGTGAAGGCGGTGAGTCTGAACGCATGCTAAGGAGAAGCAGTCGTATCATCTGCTGGCTTGCTGCTGGCGAGCTGTGTGTTCTGCTTGTCACTTGTCCGTTGTTTTAAGAGCTGGGAGCACATGAAGTGTGACTGCCAAAAGCATTCCAACAACTGCTAGGTCAGATGTCCGTGAACTTGTTTTAAATGTTGTCTCACTGCCTTGTCTCGCGGGACATCAGATTGTCTTCCGAGAAGATCACATCTCATCTCCCTAGTCTCCCTCCCAAGATTTTTTTTTATAACAGAGAGATATTTTTTGTTAAATTTTAAAACCTTAATAAAATGGACCTACTGCATTTAATTATTGTATCAAGTAAGTACTACGTGTAGTTAACAAAGCAAAAATTCAGTCCTAAAAGCTTGTCAGGAATCCATCCCTGTGCTGTGGACAAGATGACCCTTGAGAAATCACAGTAACACACCTCTTATTGATTTTTTTAAAACCTTTCTGTTGTAAGAACTCTCATAACCCTCAAATTGGAGTTTTATTTTTCACACAAGGAATTTTCCACTAGAATGCTGTACTATGTGGCTACTGTTTTCTTTGAGAGGTGTTTTGATTAAAAAAACATATGGTCTCCAGCCCCTGCTCATGCTGCCAATGCCTGACATCCTCCAGTCTTCCATTATTTGTATCAGGAGTATTTCTTATCATATTCATAATACTACAGATCTAGTCTGGAAAGAAAATGTATTAGATGACTCTCTGCATTTGCTTGCTTACTTTGTCATTAATGAAAGAAAAAAAAAATGTTGAAAGTGCCCTTTGTATTTGATCATAAACTTGTAGCATGCTCAGCTTAGGAAGTCAAATCAAGTTGTAAGCCAGGCACCCCCATTTAATCTGCAGACAAATACAAAACAAATAGAACCCTTGGCACTCAAAATAAATATGACATCCTTGCAGCCTATCTTAAGGTTAGCATAAAGATTCTTTAGTGGGAGCTCTGTCTTCGTTGAGAGTTGAGTCAAAAAGAACACTGCCTTCTGGGAACCTGGAGTGGTATTGCTTACTTTATCAGAGCCAAGAAGGTGGCCCCCCGGCATGCATTCGTGACTACATATATATACCTGGCTTCACCTGGGAAATGTCCTAAGACAACAGTAATACATTTGTCCTTGTACTTTTAAATTTGACATGAAATTGTTTTTGATTATTCTTTTTACACTAAATGTTGTCATTTGAAATGCACTATTATATTTGCTTACAGCAGTGGAAAATGTTAAACTTTTAATAGGCTGTGGTAAGTCATTTGAATTTTCCATTTTTGCCACAAATTCCAGGTGGTTCATCAGTCCATTTCAATGCACAACAATATGGATATTTAACATTTATGGAGCCTATAAAATTTCTTTATTAGATTCATAATCAATGGGTGAGTTAGAATTTAACTCATCATAGTGATTTTTGAGCCAAGGCAGATATCTTTTTTGATTTGCATATCAAACAGAAGTTTACTGTTCATATCAATATGTTTTGAGGTATATTTAGTAACAGCGGCTGTGTGGGTTTCTGGAGGTTTATGCGCATGGTTAATAACTGCAACTCTGGGATTTTTTCTGTGTATATGTAGCAATTGCAAGTCTATTCATTTTGGGATTTTTTGTGTGTATTTGGAAACAATAAGCCTGTTAACTTATCTTGTATGTGTAGCAACTACAAATCAGTTCACTTTGGGATGTTTTAATGTATATTTATTAACTATAAGTCTGTTGAAAGATCAACAGTAGTACTAGGCTCATAAACATCAAAATGATTTCCACATACAGCTCCTGTGAAGTGCAATATTTTACCTGGCCAATCATTTACCTCAAATTTAAGGAATAGTGCACCATCTCTATAAATTTCAAATACATTTCTAAACATTTCTGATGCAGCTAACAATTCACAAACGGAAGTGTAGGTTGAGACATTTTGTCTGTCATTCATATTTAATAAAACATCATTGTAATTGTCACCATTTATATTATACTAGCTGTGTAAACCCGTACTGTAAAAAGCCTGGGCTCCTAGCAACTATTTAAATTGTCAGAAAAAAAATTTATATGCAGAATCGGCTGTTTTGTTTTGCCGATGTGCTCACCCCCCTTGTCTATCAGCAACTAAGCAAGTTTCTTTCTCGTTTGTCTTTCCCCTGTGGTTTCACTTTGGCGGCTGAGTCGTTTTCTTTGAGCTTCATGCTGTAGCCTCGTACTTCCGGGATGGACAGACAGACACACACACTTCCACGCATAGACGTTTATATAAAAGATGAGAAAAGTTTGTATTGTGCCCACTGTCTCTCTACAAACTGGATGCCAGATTTCCTAACCTAATATATCTGCACTTTATTCACACAATGACTGATGATAAAATAATTTCCATCCGTCTTTACAAGTATTATATGGTGTGGAATTGGTATGTTATCAGTTAAATGGATTTCACCTTGATTGATCAAAAGCAATATGAAACTTGAAACAGGCATTTAGCAGAACTTTACTTGTTTCTTCCAATTCACAGCTCTGTCTGCATGGCACTTGTCAATGCTGCGTCTTTTTCTTGTCTAAGACATCTCTTCTTCACTCATCAGTCCACCATATTGCTCAGTGGTACTGTTTGTCTATACTGCTCATCTGCTGGAGACCTCTACTCTGTGGCCAATCCTGCCACCAACAGCAAAGTTTTCCCTGTAAGTTGGAGGACCTACAGGTTTGGTAAATGACTTTGATATAAGACCAGTAGAAGTTATTTGAGAAGGAGTATCATAAATTAATTTGCAGATTAATTTTTACAATAGGTTCAAATAATGTGAATGAAAATAATGAGTAGAATTAGGGTTAGTGGCTCTTTGAGTAGTCCAATAGAAATTAGTTCAAGAGTTAAGCAAGAGAATGTCCACTGTTTTTGTTATTTGTATGTTGTAAGACAACGTTCTAGTGCAGAATAAAGAAAGATAAACATATCAGAGGTGTCAATATTCCTGGAAGCAGTGGCACGCAGGCCAAACTGTGTGTACATATGAATGGTATGTATGTCTGTAATATGTAGTGATAAGTGGTAAATGCTATTTAGCATTTACTATAAACATAAGAGTTATAGTTTTATTGACCAAGCAACCATGATAGAATATTTCAGAACATATATGGAATTGGTTAACTGGAAAAATCACTAGCATTAATACTTTAAGCAATGTTAGTTTTATTATTCAATAACAAGAAATATGAATCAAACATTTTTGTTGAAACTGAAATTTTGGCAAACATTTTTGTTGAAACTGAAATTTTGGCAGACTACTCATGGAGTGATCGATAACTAAGTTTAAAAAAAACTGATCTTGATGTTCCTTATTGCAGGGAATTATGTTATGTCAAGAACACAAATAGAATCTTCAAGTATTTTCCTGACAGTTTATTTTTTGGTTGTAGTTTGATGACATCCAACTGCTTTTATATATGTCTCATTTTTACTCTGTATTGCTCTGTCTGCATGTCCTCATCTTAATAATCAGAATACATTTGTTCATTGCTTGAAAAATGGAATACATACAAGGTAGTTCTTTTTATTTTAGTTTTTCCTTACTCAATATTGCATTCATTTACTTTGTTTTAGTTTCTCTACTCTGTTAATATTTTTCATATGAATAGCAATATATTTATAATGGTAATATATTCTATAACAATCTTGATCTGCTTGCTACCATAACTGTTTCTTGTTTAATGTTGAGAAAGAAGTAACTTTCTCAAAAACAACTTCAAAATGCATATACACATAAGGTTGAAAACTTTTAAAGGCTTAGAGAAGATTAAGAATCATATTATTGATTATCATTCATCCATGTTTATTATTTATCTGACTATAAATCCATAAGCCCAATTGTTTTGTTTAAATCATGTCACCCCTAATCAAGAAATACACACTTTGTCAAAACATTCTATAATATTAATACTTAATACCATGTTACAGTAAGAATGGCTATTTAATTACTTGTTTTCACTGTGGAAAACCAAGGCATATAACTAGTTGATGAAACTTCTTGGAGAAATATTCCCTAGAATAGATTAAAAAGGTGCCTTTACATAAACATATATATATTGCTGATGTCTTAATAAGGCCAATACATGTTAGGATCATGCACACTTTCTACATTATCAGACACCTTAAACTTATTTTTTGACAATAATTATATTTCATTTAAGAGGTTAACACTAGAATCCCTGAAGCCTATGAAAAAACTCCTGGGCCACCTTAAATTCCTTTGCACCTCTCCATTAGTGTCTTTTGTTTTGTAAATGCCTGCTGTCCCATTTCCCCCCACCACCGCAGTCAACTCAGACAAAAAGTTCAAGTCTTGTTTATCTCAGTGTAAGGTGCCTCGAGTTGTATAAGATAAATAATATATTGTTGTTTGGAACACATGCATTTTTCAGGAAATGTGAGAAATGCAAGAAAAGTTGAACACATACCTAAAACAAACTTTTGTCATGTTACAGTACAAATGACAAAATTTTGACATAAAGTGTATAATGTGTGAAGAATGAGGTCCAATTATCAAATAAACGCTTTCACAAAAGGTACACGTGTAACAAAACAAGTGCGCTTGCATGGTGCAGCAGTAAGAGCTGCTGACTCATAATCAAGAGGTCATGGGTTCAAGTCCGGCCGCTAACCAGAAATACTGTTTTGAGTAGTGAATTGCTCTTATTGTTACTGTTATAGAATAAAAACATACATTTGATATGAGTCTGTAATAGCCGGTGTAAATTTATGGTACTTATAACGGTTCACCTTTTTTTCAGTTTTATTTTCTCAGTCACATTCACGCTCCCCCCGATCTGACACTGCTGTTTTCAAATAAAGACTTGCAATAACAGAGGTGAACTCAGATGAAGATGAGGGTTCTACATCAGAAAAAGAGAACAGAAGCCCTCCCCGCAAGAAACGTCAACTCAGATAAAAACAATGCAGCTGCACCAGGTGTAAAGGCGAAAGATGCCACCATTTGGATGCAGCAAGAGGTCGGGCGTCGTCCTGCCAGTGGATATTATTGGTCAATCTGCCATGCATGTCCTTCAATGAAACAGCAGGGCATGCTAAGCTTACTAATATAACATGAAAAAAGTTTGTTTTAGGTATGTGTTCAACATTTTTTGCATTTCTCATATTTCCTGTCATCCTACATTTATCCAGATTGTTGTAGACATGGAACACACATGAAATGCATGTGTTTCAAATAGCAATATGTTATTTACCCTATACAACTCCAGGCACCTCACGCTGAGATAAACAAGACTTGAGCTGGGAGAACTTTTTGTTTGAGTTGACTGCAGCGGTTGGAGTGGAATGGGACAGCAGGCTGCTTGCTGCTTGTGCTGATCGACGCATTTACAAAACAAAAGACGCTAATGTAGAGGTGCAAAGGAATTTAAGGTGACCCAGGATTATGATTTTTTTCGAAGGCTTCAGGGATTCTAGTGTTAAAGTTGGCAGTATAAATTACCAACCCAGAGCATTCATTTTCTCACATTAAAGAAGTTTATCAATTAATAGACAAATTAGAAAAAAGCTTATCCATATAAAAATGTAAAGCACCCTTAAATTTACTTAGTTAGTTTTAGAGCTCATTTTAGGAAGCAAGCAAAACAGGTCAGACATCTGGTGTATATGTATCTAATTTGAAATTTTAGAATGTTTCTCATCCTGATAAATGAACTTAGCTATTAGCTAAATAAATGAGCTTGATGGTCTCCTCTCATTTGCCAAATGTCTTATGTTCTACTAGTTGAAATAGCAGGTGTTTTTTTTTTTCATTGTTTAAGAAAAATATAATTAAAAAAAACACAACTTTAAAAATAAAAATAAATTAACAAACAATGAAGACTCACTAATGTATTTGTATTGTTTACTGAAGTGCCTTGATATATACAATGTTTTTAGGTTTTCCATCTTTAGCCAATATACTGTATAAAGGTTGTTATGACTTTGTACCTTTGAACATGCCACATAAAGTTGTCCATGTCAGAAACAGGCTGTGTCCACGCTCACGTTCTGAGCATGAAGTGGATGATAACAGACATGCAAGACTGAATCTCCAATTAGTCTCTTCCAATTGAAATTCTTTTACAATCAATTAAAGGTTAAATATTTTACCTATATAAATAAATATTTTAATTTAAATATCATAGCTATATTTGGTCTATACTTTACCTTCAATTTTGATAATTTAATTATTTTTTTGATTATGAACGTATTAAAAAAAAATTCCTATTTCTTTTTTTACGAAAAAATTCTAACACCAACATGTTAGCTACAATGTTGCGAAGCAAATGACATTTAGTTCATTAATGAATAAACAAAAATCGCAAAGAGAGCCGCTGAATCCACAAAATAAATATACAATGTTTATGGTAGATAAAAATAAAAGTTCTTACTCATCTTATATATAATATAATAGATAGCCTATTTTAATAAAAATATGATCACAGAATACATTCAAAGTAGTGTAAAAATGAAACCTTTTTTAAGGATTTTTTGACAGATTCATTTTTGTTTTGTGGTGTAGTAATACATTTTTACATGCAGAATTTTTGACGATGTAGAAACAGTCAATTAAGTTAATATTATTATTAGGTTGATTTAATTCTATTACCACTACAACATTGTTACAATAAGAACAATGCAAAATGAAAATATTCATGAAAATATTTGTTAACAAAAACAAACACTAAACAACAAACAAATAACCAGAAACGTTGCAAGCGTCAACTGGATGATAACATACATACAAGACTGCAAGATTGTTACAGTCTGCTTTACATATAAAATATATATATCTATTGTGAACATTCCAGCCCGGATCACAGATAGACACTATGATACCAGTACCAAAGCACATGTGATTTTTATTTACAGTGTCCCACACAGCCCAAACACACACTTTCTTTAATCCTTTTTATCTTCTTTGTCACTCTCTTTTCTTTCTTTATCTCTCAGTCCTTCTTTCTCCTCCACTCCTCCTCAGCAAGCTTCGTTGTCCTCCTCCACCTGACTCTGGCTCTCAGAGTAGTGTCTGCTGGCCCCTATATCATCAGACACCCGGAAGTGCTCCAGGTATCTGATGATATGGTTCCTGTAGCACTTCTGAGTGTGGTGGAAGAGCATGCTCTCCAGGGCTCAGCCATAATTGTAGCATCTCTTGACAGCACCCACGGATCCCAAAAGGGCTGTACCCTATGGGAGTCTGAGGCACCACTGTAACCCAGGGGTGCTGCCATGTAACGTTCCGGGGAAGGTAATGCTCTGGCCACACTTGCTCCTCTGGTGCTCCCAGCATGGAGGTAAGGGCCCCAGCTGTCTGCCAAAATATATATATATATGGCAGCTCGAGTCACAAAGACAGATTGAGTCCCAAAAATGCCAACCTGGCTGACTCTATTTAATTTCAAAAGCAACAGGCGCATGGTGGTGCTCAAACATAAAAAATGCTGGCAGCCATCTCCAGTTCGTCCTCTGGTGGTTGTTCCAAGTGTCAACTGGATGATAACATGCATACAAGACCGCAAGATCACCCCCCACCCTATCCAGAAGGGTGTGGGTTAGGGATGATTTCACCCTACAGTATTTTTAGTCAACCAATGAGAAACATGTGTACCAAGTTTCATGAAAATCGCTCCAGCTGTTCAGAAGTGATGATGGAACATACATACTGTATATACATATACATACACATACATTGACTTTTGTATATATATGGATGTAGTATTATATACTAATCTCCTAATGTAAGGTTTAATGGCCAGTTGCAATGCTACGTCCCATTGTCAAAAATTGCAATGGTACAGGATGTCTTTTTTATTACTTTTGTGTTCATTAATTATGTCTGTACATTGCTCACACAGTTTACCAGTGTAAAACATAGACATTGAGAATGAAAATAAATACAAAACAGCTTTGCAACCACAATCAGATCTGTGCATGAAGTTAATCGAATAAACAATTACTTCCCTCTTATAACACTGTCACAGTGCTGGCATTTCAAACGTCACTGTCCCAATTTATAAAAGCCTTCAATATTTCTGTAAGTATTCAAATTCAGTATTCACTCTCATGATTTCAATTAACGTATCCCCAAAAATCCCTGATATTTAGATTTTATGCAAATGGTAGTCTGTTATTTTTTAAAATGAGAGGTGTTTAAGCAATGACAAAAAGTGAAATCTTGTGATCACTTAACCTGTGGCAATGTGTGAAGGATCTGAACTACCAAAAATATTAGCATGCTACAGTACATACTGTTAGAGTAAGTCTGACTTGATTTAAACAAGATAATGTAGTTTAATTATTTATTTACAATAAGATAAATAATAAACCAAGGTGATTGACCCTTAGCTGAACAAATGATCGATAACATGTTAGTTTGGATTCTCTGAGTCTCCAAAAGGTTTTGACTATGTCTGGTCTTTGTATGTATTGTATGTTAAAGTTACTGCATTCATTAATAGACTGGTATCCTATAAAGATTTAGTTCCTGATTTGCACACTTTACTGCCCCTCTTGTACCTTACAAAAAAAACATGCAGAAGATGATTTGATGGTTAGATCTTGTACTTTGAACATAATCATAAACTTCTGTTCTAAAGTGAAACAAAGATGGGAACCTCAATTCAATTAAAATGGAATTATAAATCTTCTTTTCATGTATTAATAGTGAAATATAAGAGGAATGAGAACATTTAAAACAAATGCAAAAAATGAAGTTACACATGAAGTGACACAGTTACCACACCTTTTCATCTGGCCATCTAATTTTCACTCCTGATTTTTCAGTTCAGTTTTGTAGATGTATGACAGCTCAAATACCAAGTTAACATGAAAGACAGAATATGTTAAAAGGAAAAAAAATAGGGGATTTTGCAACATTATATCAGTTAGTACATCATTCAGTCACAGAACTGCAACGAGGTGGAGTGGCATCTGTCACAAAGTGGAATGAACCATAATGGTTTAATATTGGTGCACACTTACCCATCGTGGTAAAGTTTAGAGTTGCCTGTTGCCTAATCTATGCAACTTTGACATGTAGTAAGAAAGACAGCATCAATTGAGACCCTACATGGACACAGAGAAAGCGTGAAAACATATATGTGAATATGAATAGGAACTGAACCTAGGTTCCTGGAGATGTAAGAAAGCCAACACACTGTCCCTGAATGCTATATAGCTAAACTAAAACTAGACAAAATTTAAAATGTCTTCAGAACTAAACATTTTATTAAAGCATATTATTCTTCCAATGTGTAAATGAAAAACCAAGAGCAAACATCTGAAACATCAGATTCTACATACTGCTGGTGAATTAAAAGAACAGAAAAAAAAATCTAACATTTTTTTGTCTCATAATTTTCTCAGGAGCACCCTATCACCGTCTCTTTTATTCAGTTCTACATCAATAGCTGTTCCCTGTATGCAACTGCACAGATGGTCACATCAGCTGCAGAGGCTGAAGTACACACACGTGCCCTCAGACTGACGCAGTTCCCTGTTGATGCTGCACCTGTCAAGTTCAGTTTCAAATTTCAGGAATGCCACCATGGATAGCTCCACATGAACTTGCACTGTAATCTCTTTGGTTTAAGGCTTAGGGATGACAAACACTGAATAATTAATGATTTCTTAACATTTCCTAGAATAGCCCTTTCAAGAGTGTGTCACCTTCGTCTTTGTTTTGAAATGCACAAATTATTATGCTGATTTTGTTTCAGCTTGCTGAAGCTGTTACTCTAGGTGAAATGTAATGTAATAATAAAAAATAACCTTTTTATTGTTATTCTCGTATTTATTATGTATATCATCTACTAAACCTCATTGCCTCGTCATGGGTGAACAACCTATATACAGTATTTGTTCTGTAAGACATTTCATAGAGGATTGTGATGTGGCAGATTAGATTGCAGAAATAACATTTTTGAGTAGCAATTACTTGAAAAAATTCTCACACCAAAACTTAAATTATTGGACAGTATACTACTACTACGTCAGACCATAAGGTCGCCATGCCATGCAGCAGCCTTTACAGAAGCTGTTTATCTTTTTCTCCTAATTTTTCAATTAATAATGTTTTAATGTTATTTAGTATTAATCCTCTTTAATAAAATCCCTGTGTACATCCAGGTGTCCGTGTGTGTGTGTCTTCTGGTGAAGTGCATATGCGCGGGGCACGGCGTGATGCGCAATATTACTGTCAGAGAAAATTACAGGCGTTTTACGGAAATACAAACCAGTATTACTGCAAGAGGAAATTAAAGGCATATTACCGACGCGCAAGCCTGTATTACCGCCAGACAAAATTAAATGTATATTACGGACGTACAAGCCAGCGGACGTACAAGACAGTATTACTGTCACAGAAAATTAAAGACACACAATACATGGCGGCAGCCCACGAAGAACGGTCAGCTCAGCAAGTAAACATCAACAAAAGAAAGGCTGAAAGACAAAGTAAAATACGACCAACAAACAGAATGGGGTTAAGGTCCCTTGCCATTTAATATAGACTGTTCCTACTAATGTGTATGCACTACTGTTCTAGCGCCCGTTATTGTAACAGGCTTAATGACTAGTATTAATATAATATTAATTATATATATCTATACTAATTAATAAAAGGCAAAGCCCTCACTGACTCACTGACTGACTGACTGACTGATTCACTCATCACTAATTCTCCAACTTCCCGTGTAGGTGGAAGGCTGAAATTTGGCAGGCTCATTCCTTACAGCTTACTTACAAAAGTTAGGCAGGTTTCATTTCGAAATTCTACACGTAATGGTCATAACTGGAACCTGTTTTTTGTCCATATACTCTAATGGAGGAGGCAGAGTCAGGTATCGCGTCATCACGCCTTCTACGTAATCACGTGAACTAAAAACAAGGAAGAGATTTAAAGCACGAGTCAAACGCGGGAACGAAGGTAAATGACGTTAATTTTTGAGTGTCTTTTAATACTGTGTAAGCATACATATTAACACATGTGCAATTAAACGTGTGCATTTACAGGGTGATTTCTCAGGCTTAAAAGCTCGCCTTTTATCAAACGCGGAAACAAAGGTAAATGACGTTGTTGAGTGTCTTTTAATACTGTGTAAGCATACATATTAACACGTGCAATTAAACGTGTGCATTTACGGGGTGATTTCTCAGGCTTAAAAGCTCGCCTTTTATTAAAAAGGTAAATGCAAACTAAATAAGCGCAACATATTATCAGTTGTATTGTATGCTTACAATACATATAGAAATGTGTTAATCGTTAACTAATATTATGGGATGGTGTTTTTCGAGTTGATTTAAACGATTGCATTTCTTGGTGGGTTTGCGTAGCTTATTGTCAATATCTTTACACCTCTTTTTAAGACTTAATTTAAAAAGGTTTTCTTTTCTTCTTAATTAAAATTTAAAAGCAATACTTCACCGCTGCGAAGCCCCTCTAGCGCTGACGTCCGAGGTTCGATTACCGTAAGCGAGTGCAGTGAGTGTGTACGCCTGATGAGCCAAGAATAAGGGGGAAAGACGTGTCGCGTACTCTTTGCATTATTTGACAGTAAACTATTTTCAACCATTCTATGATCTGCTTCTCACAACTGAAGGCACCGTGGCTGATGTTACCTCACTTGCTGGCCAACCATAAGCGTTACCTGGTAGGTAACCAGCCACTCACTTCACTCCCTTACGGGAATCGAACCTCGGACGTCAGCGCTACAGGCGAAGCCCCTAAAATTGCGCCACGGCGTGTGGTTCGTTTATTTGACAACATGTAGATCGGGGTAATTACATTCACGGCATTTGTAGTCTGATTCACAATCTGATTGTATGGGTGGTTACCTACCAGGTAACGCTTATAGTTGGCCAGCAAGTCAGCTCGAAGTGATCACTCGAGTGAAGGCAGCTTCACAAAAAAACAGATCCTTAACAAACTGTTATTAGTATATTTTCCCTCAATTTAAAAAGGTTTTCTTTTCTTCTTAATAAAAATTTAAAAGCGGTACTTCGCCGGTGTGAAGCGCGTGGATTTGACCGACTGACACATACAGACATATTCATGAGTGCAGGTACTTCGGAAAGAAAGCACCGTGTAAACCTAAAGTTTAAATTAACTTCATAGACCTACAAAAGGTTGCCATTGATTTGAGGCAAGATTGCTTTTCTCCTGTACAACTATACGTTGCATTCTCAAAAGTGTGCTTGCACGGCTTCGGATATAGATAGATATATATATATATATATATGTAAGCTTATAAGTACTGCCTTACTTCTCTTTAAGAAAGAAAGATGTAATGATACTTGATTTAAACGATTCCAAGTCTTGCTGGGTTTGCTTAGCTTAATGTCAATATCTTTACACCTGTTTTTAAGACTTATTGACTGAAACGGGCTTTCACGAAAAAAGTTAGGGCTTTGCTACAGGATACACCCTTCACAAGTTAAGCAAGTAAAAATAAAATATATATTTTAAGTTCGTATGCATAGCCCCATTTGGCTGTTTTAGTTTTTTTTTTTCTTTCTTCAGTAATATTTAATCTCCTTAAAGAAAAAGAACATATGCATTTTACTTTTTTTGTAACTCTTTAGTAATATTTTAGTGTAAAAGGATAACCAGTATTTAAACCTTTTATGTTACTTTATAAATTTATTTTACACAATGTTGAAAAATTAATAAGAAAGCTACATATTTTGGCAGCTGCTGCTTTAATTTTCAATGAAATGAAAAAAGCTCTCCAAGAGAAAACGTCAATGAAGAAGAAACAGTTTGCACTATCTAAAAATCAGAAACACTCATTTATAAAGGTTTGCTGCAGATGACTTAACTGAAAATAAATGAATAGTTCCTATGTGTATAATACATATTTATCTATTTCACTTATGCCTTTATTCCAGCAACTTGCAACATCTGAGGTACATTTTGTTACATTACTTTTGTTTTTTGCAGCACGGGCAGGTGAAGTGACTCCTTCAGGGTCACACAGTGGTGACAGTACCAGGATTTGAACTGACAAGCTCCGGGTTTGCTGAAATATTACTGAACAATGAAAAAAAACGAAAACGGGCAAATGGGGCTATGCATACAAATGTCCATCCATCCATTATCCAACCCGCTATATCCTAAATACAGGAGCCAATAAGTAGATATGTATATATACAGTATATATATATATATATATATATATATATATATATATATATATATATATATATATATATATATATATATATGTGAATGTATGTATGTATGTATATATGTATGTCTGTATTTATATGTATATATATATGTAGATATGTAAATTTGTATATGTATATATATATATATGTATATGTGGATGTGTATATGTATATATATGTATATGTAGATATGTGTATATGTGGATATGTATATATATGTATATATGTTTATGTATATATATGGTTACATAACCTCTTTAACACACTACTTCTCCGCTGCGAAGCGCGGGTATTTTGCTAGTATATATATATATATATATATATATATATATATATATATATATATATATATATATATATATATATATATATATATACTGTATATATATATATAATACTAGTCATGGTACCTGTAATAGAACGATTTGAAAATATTTGCTATCTCGTGCCCTTCATGCACCTTCAACACCTTTCCTCTTCATTTGCGTGTGTGTGAACTTCTCTTCACCTGTGCTCCCTTTTGTGAGTGTGTTCCCATAAAGTCTGCTTCTCAGACTTTACATTCTACCTACATTTTGTATCATAATTATGTGTTTATGTCTCCTGCTCGCGTTGCTGATGCTCTACAGCGACACAGGACAGTTTAGAAATGTGTTCCTGGAGCGAAATGACCCAATCTACAAATTTCACCCCATGAGTTTCAGTCCATTCTTCACTAAAAATATCCAACACCCCTCGTGGTTGCCTGACGAATAATAATACTAATGGACTTAAACCGGTAGATGCCTGAGGAGATTCCCTAACTGCATGATTCCCTATCCCAGAATGTCAGATCATCATTAGCCACATGCCAAATCATCTGCTTTAAAGTCTTGTTAAATTGCTCAGTCAGGCCTTTCGTGTGGGGATAGTAAACAGTGGCGGTTAATTGTTTAATTGTAAGGCTCTCACATACAGTAGCTATTTCATTACACAGGAGGTAAAGGACATACCCTGATCAGTTAAAATCCTGCATGGAATGCCAATACAATTGAAACTTCTGACAAAGACTTTGCAACAGCCTGCATGTTAACCTTCTGCAAAGTGGGCTCCTTGGAATATCTTGTTGCGTAATCAGCCAACACAAGCATATATTGATAACCATTCTCATTCTTGGGAAGTGAGCCAACAGTGTCTAACTCAACTCTCTTGAAAGGGACATCCAAAATAGGCATCGGTGAAAGTGGAGCTCTAGCGGGTCTATGAGTGGAAACAACTTGACTGTTGGGGCAAGACTGCTCCACATCTCTGCCCATATTCAGATAATAAAACTGCTTCAAAATGTGATCTCTCATCTTCTCCGAGCCAAGATGACCCGTCAAGACATGTGTGTGAGCAATTTTCAACACTGTCTCTCTATGATCGCTCTGGACCACCAACTGTTCAATCAGCCCATCCTCAATGTGATCGGAAATCAACCAATACAAGAAATCGTTCTTAACTAAAAAGTGCAGAAATTTGAAACTAGGGCCTCCTTGCTCTTTATATTAAATCATCTGTGACATGTCATGTTTAAATGCAAAATCTAAGTTGCTTTCAGCTCGTTGCAAGCCCACAATCTCTGTCTCTGGGTCAACCAATGTTTCACCAGCGCCCAGCTCAGCAGCACCCTCTTCTCTAGCCAATATTTTCCCATAGCCCACAACAGCAGCCTCATTTGAGGAGGATGAAGATGCAAGCATCTGTTGCAAAGTGCCTTCCAAATGTCCTAGAAACTCAGGTGATCATCCCCATCCTTACTGGACAAATTGGATTCAATCTCCAAGCTGGCTCCCTGACTGACCCTGTCAGTGGCGTGCCTCTCCCTCTCTGCTACCAAAAAAGGTGTTTTGCAGGTATCTAAGACAAGTGGGAATAGGGCACTCCTCCTCCCAACTAAGAAAGGCCAGGGTGAAGAGTTCAACATGACAGTCCAAACTTTCAAGTTCATTCCTTATATTTTAGAGGTAGCAGTACAGTCTCACACTCCTAAACATCCCCATGAACACAGCAAATATTTACATGTTCCATGCTTGTGCAATGTATCTGCCGGAGGAAATTGCATCGGATGATGCTAGAGAGCAGGAGGGCAACAAACTTCAGCCAAGCTGATCTCCAGGGAGTGAGAAGGTGAAAGGCAACATTCCCTAGCCAGATGTTCATACTGGTCATAGTGAAAGCACCAGCAATCAGTACTGGCTGCGGAATTTCCTCAACTGTCTCTTCTGCACAGGGCACTGGTCTTAGGGTCTTCCCCCTCAGTGTGAGGACAGGACAATTGTACAGGAGTAGGAGCCAGACTAGGGTAGCCCCTCAGCCTCCAAGTCACTTGTGCCCTTCTAATCTGTGAGTTAAATCCAACAGAGTTTTGACATTGCTCTGGTGCATCTTATCACAGAGAATGTCACTTATCCCAGACAACACAGTGTAAATAGTGATTTTTTCTACAATGCGCTTGAAGGTGTCTCCAAAGTTCACTAAGTCCTGCACCTATCCCAGGATAGGGCGATCAGTATCAATTTGCCACAACCCCCGGCCAAGAAACTCATACTTGTATGAAGAAGAACCTGTCCGTGTGCAATAGCATTGCTGTCTGTTCACAACAAAAGAGGAAACACTCAGGGTTGTCCAAAAGAGTCATTTTCTCGAGCACATTTCTAGGACGGCTGGAGGCAGGAGTCCCTGCAGGTGCCTCGTGCTGAGGCTGTTCTAGATCCATCTGTGCATGACCCCACTTTTGGTACCACTTGTGATGTGTGGGTCACAGACTTCCAGAAGAGAGATGGAGGTGAGTCCAGGTTCCCAAGAAAATTAGCTTTATTTTTGTGAAGACAAGAACAGCGTCATGCATTTTATTCAAAGGGGAGCTGTCTCATCAGTATGCAGAAACACAGCAGTCGTCCTGCATTTGTTCCCTTCATCAGATTAAAGGAACAGATAGCCTCCTTCATCAAGCAAGTTCATTCTGGAGGAGAGATGACAGAAAGTAAGCACATGGCCATGTTAGCAGGCGGGTTTAAATGTTCCCCACATCAGCCATCGGGTGACTGACATGTTATGCAGTGAGCTTGCGAATTTGCAGTTTAATAAGCAGTTTACAACCAATTCCTGTCTGTTTCAGCGCATTGGGGTGTTGTCAAGCACCCGTAGGGAGATATATATATGTATGCATGTATATATATATATACATTTATACAAAGGAAAGTCAAAAAGTAAAGGTAATTTGAAAATTTCACGTTACCTGCAATAGAAAATATGTTCGACCTGGCTTATGGGTAGTTCAAAGTATGTTGGCTTGTGCAGATAAGATAGCTGTATGGGTATCCACCTTGCTGAAAAGTGTAAAAAATACTGTAATTTGTCAGTATGGTACTTCTAAGGATATTGACATCTAAAAAGTGCAGAGTTTTGAAACTAGTGCCCACCCACTCTTCATAGTAGCAATCATCTGTGACATGTGTTTGCTCAAATGCAAAATCTAAGCTGCTATCAGTTCATTGCAAGTGTGCAAACTCTGTCTGTGGGTCAGCCAGTGCTTAACTAGAGCCTCTCTCTTCTCTAGACAATGTTTTCCCAAGGCCTGAAACTATCTACAAAGAAAGGACATTTCAATTTTCAATATTTAGGGGTAGCCCCTCCCAAAACAGTAAATTCCACAAAATCTCAAAAATGCCTGAACTGATTTAATTGAAAGCTGGTTATAGAAAAAATAAAATTTGCCAACCCATTTTTTTATTTGTTGATATTTGTCGATAAGAATGTTTTAGCGAATGGACTATTTTTAGGCTCCATGTACTTTTTCTGTCTCAGGACAGAGAAATGGGGTTTCCAATTCATGGAAAGATTGAACCTAGGCTATTTGAAATAGATTTTCTAATTTGCCTGAGACATATATAACAGGCCAAAAATTTTTGTACTGCTACATAGCAAGACTTGTTATTGTTCAACGTACAACAGTGAAATTAGAACTTAATCCTCTATTTATAAACTTTACCTAGGATTGATAATTTATCCAATAAATACGTAAGATTCAAAATGAATTCTGTATAGATGGAAAATCTAAAACACAACGGTCATCATTAGCAGTAGAGATGCAGGCTGCTCCTCGTGTGCAGTGTAATAAGAAGTCCACTGAGGAAGTATTAATTAGTTGTATTGATAAATAGAAATTAATGTCATCAGCATTTGAATAAATAGTAGATAGTGTTGTAAACTATGTTCTGTGAATTTTCAGGTAGGGAAAACAGACATTTCAGGGTAACGTTGTTCTACTCAGTATTCATGGCACCAGGCAGTGATGATTTGTTACATGTTGTTTAGCCATTGCAAGTAGGAATTTCCTTATTCTGTTTATATTTGACAGTGGTGCTCTAAAAAACTTTAATTATACTACAGACTTGTATTACTCACCTTTAACTGCAAAGCATTGCGTCTCCATTCTTACATGCATTTTATAACCCAATCATCTACTTCAGGGTTACAGAGGGCTCAAGACAAAGATATTTGTAAGTCATCAATCTTTACTTAGCATTGCACTGTAGTCCCTACAATTGCTGTACAACAGAATTTGCGATATTTAAGTTCCAGAAAATCATAAAAACAAATTAAAAATAGCATTAAATTGGCTACCTTAAAGATATATACTCCATATACAGCAGTAAAGGTTAAGAATATAAGGAAGGAGAAGTATTTAGCATTTCAAACAGTATGGTGAAGTAAAAACATATTGTGTGTGGTGTTGCTGTGCTGCTCTTGCATTTGTAATAAATGTGTGTGACTAGGGCTAAATATGGTAATAGTGTGTCAGAGTTGACAAATAGCCCTTTCACAATGAAATGAGGAGATCTCAGAAATGGCAGGGAAGTCCGGATTACACAAGTCCAGCTGTAAATGCAGGCTATGAAAACAAACAGCTTGTACTGAGATTTAGTTTCCATTTGGCTCTGCTTGCAATTACATTTTTTTTCCAATGTTGAATTTATTATTTAAATTTAGAAAGATTGTTTATGCTTATCAACTGAATATATCTGCCAAACTTTGTGGTGTTAGGCTAATCATTTTTTTATTAGCAATGTTAAGTTTACATGGAAAATGTTTGAATACTTGCAATAAATATTTAAGCCACTTCTTGTATGCCAATAGTGATTTTGATGTTGATGTTCTCCTATATTATTTTGAGAATGCTGTTTTTTCATTGCTTCTTACATCCTTTCATTCATACTTTGTCTTATCCGCACTTACTTCCACTGGGATAAAA
Organism: Erpetoichthys calabaricus; assembly: GCF_900747795.2. Lineage (NCBI taxonomy): Eukaryota > Metazoa > Chordata > Cladistia > Polypteriformes > Polypteridae > Erpetoichthys > Erpetoichthys calabaricus. The sequence continues at coordinate 137,005,911 of NC_041400.2, read as the reverse complement.
TTCCAATTAAACAACTATAAAACCACCTTTGCAGGAAATATAGACGAGTACATGGAGGAAAACCCAGAGAGACACAATGAAAATGTGCAGACTCCACAGTGGCAGAGCTCGAATTGCAATTTGAACCCAGAACTATGAAATCATGAGGCTGCAGCACTAATCCTAAAGCCTGCATGGCAACTGACATGTACCTTTACTTTACTTTAACTCTTTCAATTCAGTTGTATTCACTTATTTATAAAGTTGTCTGTTTTAAATATAATTTATTATCATTCTTGCCCACCTTATTACATTTTCCATTTTTCTGAGCATTTTCTATAGATTTGGGTCTTGTTTCCTGGCACTGGAGCTTTCTTGTGTCAGTTATCTCCTCAATCTGTCTTACTTTTTTGATTTTAAAGTTGCTTTTCATGGTACTGCCAACTTAAGTTTCAGTCCCCCTACAAGCCCGCATTTTTAATTGTAAATGATTTTCCTAATTTTAGATTGGCATGTCAGTGTGAAATGTGACCAAATATATCCATCAGACAGTGACTTATCTATTTTTTTAAAAGAAGTGGACATTTCAATTACATGTTGTCATTATCATTTTTAATGTTTCCAAATTATCAACTGTATATTTCTTTCATGATTAAAATACTGAGCAGCAGTTGAAACAAGGCTCCTCTCCAGTTTGATTAAAACTTGTTCTGCTCTGCAGTCAGACTATTTAGTCATGCTTTAGTTTATGCCCCCCCATAATTTCTATGTATTTGCATTAATTACTACATACCTGTATAATTTTACAATGATGGTTCCTGTTGAGGCTCACCCGTTTCATTGAGTAGTTCCATTATTCAGTTCAGTATTAACTATTTTTTAATTGTTTTTAATCAGTTCATTATAATGAATACAATAAACAATATTGTACTACTTATTCTATTCTGGTCTAGAAAGTAGAGAAAAATAAATATGATGTTATCACTCAGATTCTGAAATTTGAATAAGATTTTCAATGGCTTAGCACACACTCTTGATTAAGGGAAATGGTGACAATCAATTTAAGTAATATAGAGTGTCCTTTTCCATTGTATTATGGTTTGGTGGCTTTGGATTCTTCAAGTTAAAAAGATATGACAGCACACCACCAGTGTAGTGCAAGATATTATAATAGATAGTTCATTAATCGACATGCCCTCCCAGATATTAACCCTTACAGAGCTGTTGGAGTATTAGGGGTTATTGTTGTTCCAAGACGCCTGAAAGAATGGTAGAGCTAGTCTTAAAAATAAAAATAAGCAAAAGCTTAAAACAGCTTCAATGAATTAAAAAATATATTTCTTGGCAGCTTCTTGTTTGCATATATTTTCACTTTAAATGTTATAACACGTTCTCAATAAAAAAAAAAAATTCCAAGGTTGTTCTGCTACTCAGAAGAAAACTGCTTCATTATTTATTAACGAAGAGCAGAACAGCACATTTCAATCAGCTCGGCACATAAATTAACAAACAACTTTTTTTTTTTATAAATAGTTTAAAAATTTACAACCTCATTCATGTATTTGTGAATAGCTAAACCTTTCTAAGCAGCACGTAGGACTATTACAAAACACCCTGCATCAACAGTCAACACAGATTCTTGGAATCTTTCATTAGCATCTCATGCACACAAAATGGTAACGTGTTACAAGTTCTTATTTTTGTTTCATTGTGTGTGCATCTTCCCACCTAGCATTGCATCATTCTGCTGGGAGCAAGAGGGACCCTAAGGGATGATGTGATATGAACAGCTTTCCAAAGTCATGCTGCTGCTCAGCATAAAACTGCTTCAGTATCCATCTGCCCACCCATTCATCTTACAAACCTGCTTAACCTGAGCATGATCACGATGAAGCTGGAGCATGTCTAGCTGGACGCAAAGGGTGCAAGGCAGGAACAATCCTTGGACAGGGTACCAACCACTGCTTAAGTGTTTAATCTTAAAAAGCAAAACAGCAACTTATTAATCATCAGGGGCCTCATGTATAAACGGTGCGTACGCACAAAAATGTTGCATAAGCCCATTTCCACGCTCACATCGCGATATATAAAAGCTAAAATTGGCGTAAATCCACGCACATTTTCACGCCAGCTAAATGCTTGCCATACGAAAGTTCTCCGCTAGGTTTTGCAAACTGACGGCTCCCAGTGTCAAAGCAGTGCTTTTTTTCCAGTGTGGTTTTCCTTTCTTTTTTAGATCCACATCCCTGACGCGGCTTTATCATTATTCCATCCATCCATTATCCAACCTGCTATATCCTAACACAGGGTCACGGGGGTCTGCTGGAGCCAGTCCCAGACAACACAGGGCACAAGGCAGGAAACAAACCCTGGGCAGAGCGCGAGCCCACCGCAGGCGGCTTTATCAAATACACTGAAATTAACCGCATATTGTTTATTAGTTTATGGCATCTGATTGTAATTAACCTGTAACAATATAATGGTTCACCGAATGGCCAAACAATTCCAAATACCATAGCTGCTTTAGCATTATTCCTCTCAATGCAATACTCAGAGTATTTATCCAACTGTATCTGAGTGTGGAATCACAGCTCAACATCAGCTGATCGGAAAGAGAATTATTGGTATACAGCATTAAGCACACACTGCCTCAGCCATGCGCACATTCTATTGAACTTCTCTCATATGACAAACGCTTTAGAGCCTTTCCTGTACTGACCTCGCTGTTCAGAAACAGTTTCATCCCAAGAACTATAAACGCACTCAATCAGTCCATCAAGTGCTCCTTGTAGAACTGTTTGTACTTATTGTACCTCACTGTAAAATTGCGATACAGTTATAATATTGCACAACCTGAGCCTCTTTATAAAGTGCTTATCTACATATGATGACAATATCATTTTTAAAATGAAATCCAGTAAAATATGTATACAGGTAAAATTCCGTTACAATGAATATCTTTACAACGAACTTTTTATTACAACGAAGTATTTTTATGGTTCCGACAGTTTATAGAAATCTCGTTACTACAAAGTACATTCAGCAGATATTTTCATTACAACAAAGTGACCTTGAAATGCTTGAATCATCCACAGAGCAGTTAGTTCTGTGGTTGCAGCTCAGTTGTGCACAACGATCCCCAAACAAAAACATTGTAAAAAAAGTTTTCTTTCTTCAGACTTCCCTTGTACTGTTTTTTTTTTCTGTTTTTGTTTTCGGTAGTTTTCAGTGATACCTTTTGCTTATTTCTAGTCAACATTTGAAAAACATCCATTGGAATTTAACTCATTGTCACCCTCCTATAGAAACGGCAAGCATGAAATAATGATAGTTCATATTAGAAAAAAAAAAATTACATTTTTGCAGGTCTCGATTGCGGCAAAAAGAAAAAAAACATTGCCAGTGAATTCAGAATTTCACCATCAACACTGTCAACTTTCTTGAAAGACCGAGCAAAAAAAGAAGAAAAATCTCTGGTTGTAAATGTATGTGAACTGCTGCATTTGAAGACGCTGAAAAAGCAGTTTTTATGTGGTTCAGTGATGCTCATTCAAGAAACATTCCTATTAATGCGCCACTCATTCAAGAAAATGTGAGGTTTCTAAACTCTCGTGGGACTTCCCACAACTGGACAATACGCCGAATAGCATCCTGAAGCGCGATCACCACATCTGTGGAAGGCTGTTTATCTGTTTCTGGGTCAACAGCAGGCTCACAGCTCTGATGCGGCTCGGCATTGAAGCAAATAGAAAAGATCTCGATGGGTGATGCAAGGTACATTGTAAATGCAGAAAACAGGATTACTTGGCCACTAACCTGGCCACTACCCTGCCTGACTGCTGTGTCTGAGTATAGGAGAGTGGCAGATCACGCTACAATAAATAACTGTGCTGTTTCAAGCTGAATAAAGCTGGTTTTGCTAAAGTACTGAGACTTAGCCTCGTGTTTTAGGGTGTAAGACAGGGACTTATAGCACGGCCACGATCTTTTAGGATTCACTTCTGTGGCGTTACACTACAGCTCTGTGAGCCTGCTGTTGCCCTGCCCCGGCAACGGACAAACAATCTTCCACAGACGTGGTAATCGCGCTTCGGGACGCACTTCAGTGTGTTGTTCCAGTTGGGTGGGGGGTAGGGGGCTCCAAAAGAGTTCAGAAACCTCACAATATGAAGAAGAAGAAAAGGATGATTCGGCTTCTGACTGATAACTGTGCTGCCCACAAACATGCTTCCACATTTAGATAA